>NC_080041.1:43451744-43751744 GCF_012489685.1 Lotus japonicus | reverse complement strand
CTATAGCTTTTTGTGTGGTTTCTTTACGGGAATCACAGAGAGTTGGTTGGACTTAGGAGGTCTTGTTTCAGGCCGATGGGCCAACTTATTCTCATTTTTTGAAGGTTGTGTTGCGGACACTTAACCTTTCCTGTTGGTTTGTATATATTGCCTACGGGAGCTACACTTTCTACTTTCCGTCACTGGAGGTTACTCGTGACGAGGTTGCTACTTACAGCGGGGGCTGTAATATATATTGTATATTAGTTCTGTTATCTATCGCATTTGCGTTTTATTTACTTCAGTCTTGTTTATATTATCGACGAAAAAAAAATATTCACGTTTTTCCGCATTAAGTTTATTTTTGGTTACTAAAGTGACGCCATCGAAATCGGGGTGTTACAGGTATGGCACCGTATGAGGCCTTGTATGGCCGCAAGTGTAGAACACCTTTGTGTTGGTATCAAAATGGAGAGAATCTGTTAGTAGCGCCAGAACTTCTGCAACAAACAACCGAGAAGATCAAGCAGATCAGAGAGAAAATGAAGACTTCTCAGAGTAGACAGAAGAGTTATGCAGATCAAAGGCGCAGAACTCTAGAATTTGAAGAAGGAGATCATGTATTTCTGCGAGTTACTCAGACTACGGGAGTTGGTCGAGCAATCAAGTCAAAGAAGCTTACGCCGAAGTTCATTGGACCTTATCAGATCACTCGTCGAGTTGGACCAGTCGCTTATCAGATTGCACTACCTCCATTTCTATCGAACATTCATGACGTATTTCACGTGTCACAACTGAGGAAATATATTGCGGATCCGACACATGTTATCGAGCTGGATGACATTGAGTTGAAGGATAATCTATCTTTCGAGACACCGCCAATTAGCATTGGTGACACCAGGATAAAACAGTTAAGAGGAAAAGAGATCGAGTTAGTGAAAGTCATTTGGAACAAAGACACCGGTGATGCGACATCGGAGCTGAAGGAGAAGATCCAAGAACAATATCCAGAACTTTTTACTGACCCTTAAGTTTCGAGGTCGAAACTTTCTTTTTGGAGGGTGGTAATGTAAGACCCAAGTTTTCAAGCTTAGAATAAGTGAATAAAATCCTATTCACGATTAGGGTTGATGTATCGTGAAGGGAAACCTGAACAAGAGTTTACTAAATGAAATAAATTTATGAAGGAGAAAGTTCAGGAAAAGTCTAAGGAGTGTATCGAAGTCGATAAAAGTTATAGCACGACTAATATACGCTTAAACCTAGGGCAAAAACGCTAGTAAATAGCTAATTTACACTTTAAGACACGACGGAAACTAATTCCAAAAATCTTCAGAGAAATGTTAGAACTTCTCTTATTCGTCTATAGACAAGCATTTCGATACGAAACCCTGGAATGTACGAACGTCAAATTCCAATACTCGGAAGTTTGCCGAAACCAAAACCCTGATAGTTCAAGAAACCTAAAATCAATGGACGATGAAGACTTTTTCAATTCGGAGCTTCAAATGAAGATTCCACACGCGTACACCCATTTCTCTTGATGTTTTCAATCTTTCTTCAGAAGGAAGTTTTCTCTTCCGACATCCACTGCAAAAAGTAACTTATCGGGTAAAATAGATTTACACCGAATTTGCATTATGCACATAAAATCCAAGAAACCTCTTTTGAGTTTTGGAATTCTGTCACCAAAACCTATCTTAGAATTCACGGAGAATGAAGCCGAAAAAATCGGAATCGCGAAACTTTCATTTTCCCGCGTTTTTCCATCCTCTATATATAGCAAGAAAATGAGAAAAATGGCAAAACTTCACCATTTTCTCTCCCAAAACCCGCGAGCTTCACCAAGAGGTGGAGGAGAAGAGATTTTCGCCATTTCTTGCTTGATCGTCGATTCAACAGTTGTGTTGTTGGGCTATCTGAGAGATAAGCCGGGGAAACAGGTAGTTTCCGAGTATGTTGATACTCTTTGCTCGTTGAGCAGTTTTGACCATCGGATAGAGATGAGTCGGATGATTTGGAGATCATCATGAGAGAATGTGGTGTTGTAAAGGATTGTCTTTTGTCGCAGAATCGACTTTACCTTAGGGTATGTTTTTTAGAGACAATAAGTTAGCCAGAACACGTGGCGACGTGTCGAGTGAGGTCGGAGACGTTGTTTGGCTAATCATTTTGCATTCATGCACCATTAATGAGGTATTAACACGAGACGGACTTCGGACCTCGGTGGATTCCAAAATGGTCATAAGACCCGGATTTCCGCGTAAGAGCGCTATTAGGCGACTCTTAGTAGTAGACCGAAATGGCAGGCCTTCGGGTTTTATGCTGATCTGACTACCGTTGTTGTTGGAGTAAGAGGCACGCGGGCCGAAATGGTCCCACCGTGGCTGGTGCTAGGGCTGATCCGTTGATGTATATCCCTTCCGGAATGCATTTGGTTAACTGGGTTAACCGGCATTTGCATCTCACGCAACATGCATACTGACTTAGTTGCTGAGTGTGTTTGATACTTGTTAATCCTATTTGATGCATGCTATTTGTTATTACTGTCGTTTATAGTCATTGTGGAATATGCAACCCTAGGATGCTATCTTTAACTTATAAGCCTAAGCGGCTGTCTCTTATCTGTACCTATTGGGATTATTATTTACATAATTCTTTGGAGTTGACCCTCGCGTCTTCTGTGTGTGCTTTGGCGGACTACGCCCATTATCAGATGTCTTTAGCGGATTGGTTCACGATGGTCCACCCTTCGGAGATAGGATTAGTAGCGGAGTGCTGGTGTGAGCTCCTCGAGATAGGATTAGTGTAGGAGTAGAGTCTTAGCTCTGACCGTCATTGTTTCTTTTGGGGGACAGGGTAGTTTCCTGCCTATAGCTTTTTGTGTGGTTCCTCTTTGGGGATCACAGAGAGTTGGTTGGGCTAGGAGGTCTTGTTTTAGGCCGATTGGGCTAACTTATTCTCATTTTTGAAGGTTTGTGTTGCGGACACTTAACCTTTCCTGTCGGTTTGTACATATTGCCTACGGGCGTTACTTTTCTTACTTCCCGTCACTGGAGGTTCACTCGTGACGTGGTTTGCTACTTACAGCGGGGGTTGTAATTATTATTGTATATTAGTTCTGTTATCTTTTGTTGTCTAGCTTTATTTCTTTCAGTTTTGATTCTATTATCGAAAAAAAAATATATGCACGTTTTTCCGCTTTAAGTTTCTTTTTGGTTACTAAAGTGACGCCACCGAAATCGGGGTGTGACACATACTTCCTCTTTCAGTATTTGAAGGATGCTGTGAAGAAATCAAGGACCACAACCACCTCTGACAAGGCTTCAATCAAGTACATTCCTTTTGGAAGAATGCTTTCAGATATCTTCATTGAGAATGGGTTGGTCGATTTCCTGAAAAACTCCAACTGTTTGGATGATCTGACTGTGACCACTGGAGAAGCCATTAACGCCAAGACCCTCTCCAACATGAAGCTCATTGAGAAAGTCCTTGTGGTACCAGTCAAGGAATCACATGACGAGTTGGCTCTAAGAGGCATCTACGTGAATGGTTATCCACTATGGTCCAAGGGGGACTCTCTAGAAGCCATCGTGGAGTATTTGAACAATTTGAAGGATGAAGGCGTTGATGTTGATCCTGAGGTTTTCATCAGGAATCTTCCTAGAACTTCAACTGGTGAGCCTCTTAGGAAAAGGAAGTCTGAAGTGGAATCATATGAAGAAGAAGACCAAGAAGGACTCTACCTCAACTACTCTGAGTCAGAATCCTGCTCCAAGATCAACCAGAGGTTCTGCCCGGCGTGTAGGTACATCCACCTCTGCATCTGTTTCATTTGCTCTTAAGTCAATTGATGAAACTCTACCCTTGCCACCTCCTTCTTCCAGCACCATCTCAATCCCACCTCTGACCGTACCTCTTTCCACTCAACCTATTCACACTACCATCACCATCGTCACCACAACCTCTGACCAACAAACTCCTCAACAACCTACCCAAGATCTGTTAGATCAAATTCGTCAAACCTCCACTGCTCCAACTCCACCAATCATACACCTCACCTATCCCAAACTCACCCCCGATGAATCTGAACCATCCAATCATGTTCCTCTTTCTGTTTCCTTTCCAACAGAGATTGTTCCAACAATAACCTCAGAACCTTCTAATGTTACCCTCAGAAACTACTCCTCAACCACTTCCAAAGATTTTGCCTTCTCTCAACTAGAAAACCAAGCAATCCAATCCCCATCTGATCCACCTATTCAAGATCAGATGATTGTAGATCAAGCATCTGAACAGTTCCACTCTGAAGCAGAAACCTCTGCTCCTGTTACCTCTGAAGCTTCAAGCTCCACTCTCAAACGCACCCCTTCCAACCAAGCTCTGATTTCCTTCAGTTCACCTGAGCCCCATAATCTTCTTGAGTTTCTGAACTGCATGAATATTGAGGCAAACACAGTGATCCACAATCTGTACTTTGCCACTAATAATTGTCCTAAACCAAGATTGGTAAAGACCTATTGGGACGGCTTTGAGCATTGGTTGAGAATGCAACTTGAAGACTTGCTTGCATATGCTGATTATGATAAGGATAATAGAATCAAGAACGCTGAAGCAAGAGAAGCCTTTCTGAAAGCGCATGCTGAATATCAAGGTCTTCTCAAATTGCAAGAGTTAGCTCTGGCTGGAATTCGTCGCAGAGAAGAAGAAAAAAATGCAGCTCTCCAGGTTGCATTTGAAGATGAAATGGCTGAATGGATTCAAGCTGAGAATGACTATGAAAATGCTGCATGTGAAGAAGGCACTCGCCTTGCAGCTATGCTTAAGAAAGGAAAAGCTCCTCAGATTGATTCTAAACCTAGTGGCTCTGCACCTGCTCAGATTGCTCCCTCTCCATCGGATTCACCTGATCTTTCTGCTATTGCACAACGGCTGGCCAGTTTTCAAGAGCGCCTTGACAAGAAAGAAGTGTTTAACAAGAGTGTTGAAGAGATGTTTGCAGTTATTCTGCAAAGGCTCCCAGATCCCAAACCTTAGTATCTTAGGATTTCTTCTTCCTATTTTTCTGCTTCTGATTCCTTTTGTTTCTCTTCTTTTTGCAAATTTTTTTAAAAATATCTTGTTAAGTTTTTCTTGATTACTTTTGTGTTCTGTTTATTCGTTTTTTTATTGTTTTCTATTCTTACTTTTCATTTTCTAATCGTTATCACATTCTAACATCACACATACACACAATATAAACAAACATTATTTATTCATTGAAAAGGGACGAGTACATCTAAAATGGAGGATTTATCCTCATATCATGGTAACGCTCTAGCATTACCGCTAATTGCCTATCTATTGGCTGCCTCTGACGAATCAGTAGCGTCATTTCATTTCTGCACTCTTCCTTACGCTCCTCTGTGTCATCTTCTCGGAGCTCCAGTTCTCATAGCCAACCACCAATTTGTCTGGTGATTTCAGCCTCCTTTTGGAAGAGCTCACCAAGCTCCTCCACGTATTCCAGAAAGATGCGAAGTGTCGCATCCAGGACCGGTTCCAAGCCCATTCCAAGCAACCAACATACCAGCTATCGGATGCTAATTACCGTCGTTCTACGGTAGTAGAGAGCAGCGTACAAATTCTGCTCAAATGCTCTCTCTCTCTCAACTCGTTAAGGGCTCTCTCATAAGTTGACATGTTGTTTCTTTTCGAGTATGCTCTCCTCACTCAGAAATCATTTCTATTTAGACTCATGGAACGCTCACTAGCATTTAACACTGAAACACTTTCCCAAGACACCATTACCAAGATCACCCTTGAATATCTTAAAGTCTTTTGGCTGGTGGTAAATGTATTTCTCCTTCACTGGCCGGTGTTCTTCATCTCATTGATTATCCTCATCATTTTCTGTGTGTATTAATTATCCTATTCTCCTTATTCTCCTCTGAAGATAAGTCTCTACACTTCAATGCCACGTTTTTCACACCCTAGATCTTTTTGCTTATGACAAAAAGGGGGAGTACAACCCAGAGTGTTTTTGATGTGTTATTTATTTTTATTTTTATTTTTATTTTTGGAGAATTTAAGTGATCAATAATTATAGCTATAGATCTTTCATAAGGCTCAAGGAATACATTTCACTTCAGCTGAAGTGACCACATACTCTGATTATATGCTCTGATTCCTTAGTAACTCTGATACTTAATAGCTCTGATACATATAATAGCTCTGATACATACACCAATGCTCACATCATTATGTACAAACTATTATATGTCTGACTCTGATTGATATATCACTCTGATCACTTTATTAATTCAAGCTCAGAATCTAGACTACTTTAACGTTTTTATTAAGTCATAGATTCAGGGGGAGCTTAGCTCAGAATCAAGCTCATGACTTGGATTCAGAACGAGCTACATAAACTATCTACATCAGGATAAGTTTAACTCTGATACCTTAAACTCTGAGTATATTCAGTTTATTGTGTAAAAATTGTTCATCAAAATACTTGGTTTTGTCATCATCAAAAAGGGGGAGATTGTAAGACCAAGATTTGGTCAGGTGGTACAACTCTATGTTTTCATGATAACAAGTTTATTATTATGTATGAACAATTATGGTACTCTAACGTTTGTCTTTTTAAGCTGTGACAAACACGATCTGACTCTGATTCAAAGACGATATACTAATCAGAAGTTAATGACCAAGAGTAACCAACATAACGCTTCTGCACTTAACTACGTTCTTCTGAACGGTAGCAAACGCTTCAGACGCTCTGAAGATTACAAGCTCTGATGTGGACTCTGAACAATCCAAGCTCTGAAGTTCTACAGACCTGATGTTCTGAGGAACGGTCTAGAAGCTGAAGACTCGGAAGCTCTGAAGTCCAAAAGTAAGCTGGTTCTCAAGACCAGAAGCACTTCATGCTCTGAAGGCCAGATGTTCTAATGAACGGTCCAGAAGCAGAAGTTCTGATGATCTGAAGATCCAAGCTTCGCTCTGACTCTGATCACACAAGCTTCACAAGTTCCAACATGAAGCGACGCCCTAGATCAAGAGTCAACTAGGCTAAGGCATTGTCACTGTCATTCGTACAAAAGCAAATGTACTATTCTGACTGCCTCACCTACGACGATCAGCCACAACAGGCTCTGGAAATTCCAGAACTGCCCTCCAACGGACAGATTCATCCAACGGATACACACTCTAAACCTTAGAGTATTTAAAGGCTAAAGACTGAAGAAATCAACTAAGAAACTTTGCAAACTCAAGTGAAATACTCTCAGCGAATATCTTTGCAATATTTCTTCATTGATCCTATTGTGTTTACTTCTGCTTATTAAGAAGAATCTCTTTGTAAACCGAACTCTTTCACAAACTTTGTTTGTAGATTCCTTGAGAGACCAGTGAGGTCAGAATTCTTGAGAAGACTAAGGCAAGGTTGTCTTAGTGCTGCTAGTTCATTGTATTGTTAGTCACTGAGCAGGTTGCTAGTGCAGTTGTAACAATCATTGAATAGTGAATTGCCTTCATTCTAAGAAGGAAGAAATCACCTTAACGAGTGGACTGGATTAGCTTGAGGGATTTATCAAGTGAACAAGGATAAAATCGTTGTGTGCTTTTCTCCTTCCCTTAACTCTTACATTTTGTGATCTTTAGTCCGAAAAGATTATCCTTAATCTTAGAGGGAAAATTCAAAAAGCTTAAAACCCTATTCAACCCCCCCCCCCTTTCTAGTGTTTTTCATACCTTCAGGAATCACAATCTCTTTGTAAATAAAAGGAAAGAACAATTATACCATTTTTTTTTAGAACAAATCTTTATTTAAGATTGAAATAAAAAATGAGGACAAACCCCCTCATCTGGGATATTACACTACTATAGCAGAATTGAAATATAAAAAAATCTTTTACATAAGCAGCACCACATTTAGCCAGTTTATCAGTGTTGGAGTTTGCTTCACGATATATATGCGAGACCTTGAGACAATTAAGCTCAACAATCCACAAATCAATCTGATTCAAATAAATAATAAGCTTCCAAGGTCTATTACTCCGATTATTAACCCAGCCAACTGCTAAAGAGGAATCACTTTTAATTACGAAGTTTCTAATGTTCCTGTTCAAGCAAAATTGAAGTGCCTCATGGATAGCCCTGACCTCAGCCTCAAAGGCGAACCCTTCCCCAATATTCTTTGAGAAGAAACCCATGATTTCATTCCTGGAGTTTCTAAGAATACCCCATATGCCGCAAATTCCAGGGAAACCTCTAGCCGCACCATCTACATTTACTTTGATGAGACCCACTTCAAGGGGCAACCAGGTAGCAGAGCGGATACTCAGTGGTTTAGAAGGTAGCTTGTGTAAGACCTGGATTTGCAGAACTAGTTACTTTTCCGACTCACGCTTAGATTCAGTGTAAGCGTGACAGGAGTTCGCCGTTTGAGAAAGATTAATGAAGAAGAAAGTTCAGGAATTGCTTGAGGAATGTCTCATAGTTGTTTTAGGAGTTAGTGCGAGTCGTCTGCACACCTGCCTTATGGCGAGAGTGTCCAGAATAGGCTAATTTCGCTTTTAAAGCAACGTTTAAGTGAGATTTCAAATCCTTGGGAAAATAAAAAGTTCTCTTTATTTTTCCTTCGACCAGTGTTTCATTTCGGAACCCTAGACTGTACGCACGATAGTATTCACTTCTCGGAAGTCCGACGACGCTAATTTCTTTGCTTCAAAACCCTAAATTCAAACACTGAATGAAGACTTTTTCTATTCGGAGCTTTTAACGAAGTTTCTGTCCGCGATGTCAGATTTGTTTCGATGTTTCCAATCTTTCTTCAGAATGAAGTTTTGTCGTCTGACCTTCACAGCAAAAAGTAGTTTTTCGGGACAGATTAACTTACACGGCTTTTGGGGTTTTAGGGATCGTTTTTCCCAAATGTTAGAGATTTGTTTTGAGTTCTGGAATTCTGTCGCCAGAATCTCTCTTAGAATTCATCGATGAATGTGCTGCAAAAATCGGAATCGCAAAATTTCCATTTTCCCGCGATTTCACCTTCCTATAAATAGTAAAAAAATCAAAATATCTCCCATAACTTCCATTAGTGGCCGCGGGTTTGAAGGAGAGGAGAGGAGATTTTCGCCGAAACTCGACCGATCTTCGAGCAGTTTGTCTCTACTTCAAGGTATCGAGGTAACTAGCTTGATTCTTACCTCTGATCATCGTTTCTACTACGTTTCTATATCTCTTTCTGTGCTCAAAGTTTCGAGCTTTTCGTAAAACTATCCGTTTTTCTTGATTTTTCGCTTGGGATATCTTCTGTACTTTCCCAAGAGCCTAGAACACTTGATGACCCGAGGTTTATTCTATGTTTATCGAGTCCTTCTTGTTTCTTTCTTTTCCTTTTTGAGTCCTTTATTGAGTTTTAAGTCAAGTTGAGTCCCTTTTAATTTCATAATTGCATCTACATTAGTTTAGGTGTTTTTAATCAATTTATTTAGTCTTTTTATTAGTTTAGTTAGAGAGTAATTCCTATGGTCAGTTTTGAGCTGAAGTCCTTTGAATTCATGAGTGTTGATGAGCTTTTGGGGGTTTTTGTTTGCTGGATTGAATGTGGGATTGAGGAAATATCCATTAATGAGAAGTTTTCAGGAGTTACATGGTTGTTATCATAGAGTTTTTGAGATGCTTTTCAGGTTTGATAGACTCTTGATGACTAATGATGATGGTTGAAGGCAAAATAATGAGCAATGATGATTGTTGAAAAGGAGGTTACAAAGCTGCTGAAAAACTGCTGAAGACCACGCATGTGCGCCCCTCAGGCCACGCACATGCGTGGTGGTTCTGTATGAGGAAGGGGCTGGAACGTGAAGACCACGCATGTGCGCCGTTATGGCCATGCACATGCGTGGTAAACAGACTTAAAAGCTGAAAATTGATAGATTGGCCACGCATGTGCGTGGTGGAGACCCCGCACATGCGTGGTGGCAAAATCTGATGCTGCGAATTGTGCGATTTTGAGCGTCTTGCCCACGCATGTGCGTGGTGGAGACCCCGCACATGCGTGGATTACCGCTGGAAACTCTATAAATAGGGATTTTGTTATTTCTTTTAGGTATCTTGTAACTTTTTGAACAAAACTTAGAGGTTTAGGTTCTTGGAGCTTGTGGGAGGCTTCTTGGCCCTCTTCTATCAGGTTTTTATTCCTTTAGTTTGCATTATGAATTTCCTAGCCATGCTTGGCTAGTTTCTCTTTGTACTTTGGGTGAAGTGAACCTTAGCTCTGATTATGGTTTAAACTTCTTATTTTCTTATATGAATAAAGTTTCTTTTCCATGTATCTTTTCTCTGAATCAATATTCTCTTGAGTGCACACAAGTGTTTTGCTTTCTTCTTGCACAACGGAAGTTGGTGAGGATTAAGGGACTTGGGATTAGATTGATTTGTTTGCTATCACTTAGGAATAAGGGTAGAAACTTATTGTGTTGGCCTGAACTTATAAACTTCATTCTTCAATTGAATTGACTAGGCACTAAGGAATTAGGTTTGGCAAATGAAATTGAATGATTTACTTGATTAAGGAATTAACAAGTAGAGGTAGAGGCTACATCACCATGGATAAGGATTCTAAACTTCATACAAGAACTTGATTTGAGAACCATAATTGGACTAAGTGGAGCTTTGCCCAGGGTACTTCTTCTCTGAATTATAATTCTAGCTTTTTCTCACAAGTGTGTTAAACACAACAAACCCTCAAACTTATATTGCTTTCTTTTTCACATTCTGAACACAAAACTCTTAGAAGCAATTGATGAACAACTATCCTTGTGGTTCGACAATCTTTTGTATTTCTTCGATCAATCCGTGCACTTGCGGAATTGCTATCAACACTCGCCGATATTCGCCGATTTTGATCGAGTTGTCAAGGATCTGAAAAACTGATTCAAAACCCTTTTTGCGCACATTTCGAAACTTTAATGTCAAAAAGTCGCAATCCGACTTCGTGCCTTTAGGATTAGTTGCTACAAATGTCGCTAGGAACATCGCTGTCGAATTTGTTTTCCGAAGTTTTAACTTTGAGGTTTTGAGCTTTTATTTTGGACCAAAACACCCCTAAATAGACGTATTTCGATCCGATCGTCCGAAATTTTTTCCGACAGTTTCTTTGCCTTAGTTTTACCCTAAAACTACCTTGTAAACAGATTAGATCGAAGAAAAAGAGCCGGAGCTCTTTTCTCTTTATGGCCGAGAGCTTAGTCAAGGGGGGGGAGTTTTTCGTTTTCGAAAACTTGTCTTTTCGTACCCGATTGTTGTATTCTGAAGCTTCGATGCTTTGTCTATCGTTAATGAGTTGTATTGTGATCGAGCTAATCGATTTTGTTTGGATTTCTGCTTTGTTTTCTCCGAGGTTCAGTTGAAGGAACTTTGGGTTTCTCAAAGAAATCGTGTGAAGGAGATTTAGACCACGAGGCTGGAGCAACTCGAGGTTAGGGCAACTTACTATTAGCTACGACTGCATGATAGGCGTCGATAAATTCGACTTATGCTTTACTTTGATCTTGATTATGATGATGAATTGATGTTATGATGTTTTCCATAACTTATGATATTGAGATGTTATTGAATTGTGCGTTTTGACGCGACTTCGGAGGGGAGAATCGTTGAACTGGTTAATTGTGATATTTCGGGTTGGGGAAACAACCCTAGGCAAGTTCAATCGTGGGGTTTGAGACTTAGCCATTCGTTGGTGTACTTAGACTTTCCCCGGGAATTTCTTTTGATGGGTTTTTGGAAAACTTAGAGTGAATAGATTTTGAAAACTAGAGACTTTGGGAAAACTTAGACTTCGAGAAATAAACTCATAGCTTGACTAATTCGATTCGAAAAATTTTCATTAATGAATAAACATAGGAAAACTAAAGGGGAAAAATAATTGCGAAAGACGGGGAAAAGTCGACTTTTGTTGTGGGTTCTGGAGAATTGCTGGACACCAGGGGGGGGTGAGCCACGGTGATGATTGAAAGTTACCGAGTACTTTAGTACTCTTGTTGTTGGAGTTGTGTTGTATTGACCGACACTAAACTCTGGGTTTTGAGATTGGGTTTTGAGCTAAACACTTGCGTTGGGAGGACGATTCGATGTTTGGCTAACCATATTGCATCATGCATCATTCGGTGAAGAACGGGAATGCTTCACCAATAGTGAAGAACGGGAATGCTTCACGAGTGAAGAACGAGAATGCTTCACGAAGGTTGGGGATTGTCTTCATCGAAGAACACTTGGGTGTATCTTCGGCATAGCGGGCAGAGTGGCACGACCATTGATGGTTGGGGCTGATCCGACTATGCATGGGTTTGTAAGTGACACCCGAGCGGAAATGGTTAAACACTAGCCCGGTGTTAGGACTAACTCGATGGTGCCCATCCCACTTGAACTATCCGGATCATATTGATTGCATTTCACGCATACATTCACTCTGACTGGAATTATATGCTATTTGAATTAGTGAAGCATTGTTAGAGCCAATAACATGCTAGGATTACTTATACACTCAACATATATATCTATACCCCTGTCACATGTTGAGTGTATAATTACTTTATTCCGTGAGTTGACCCTAGCGCTTTGGCTTTGGTTGCATGTTTGTGTTTGGGCGGTCGGCCTGCTGCCAGATGTCGATGGCGGACTGGTTTTCGATGGTCTCTCCCTCGGGGGGGGATCAGGTATGAGTTGGTGGACCGTCATGCCCCCACCGCTTGGGTGATCGATGTTGCGGGTCACCGAGCGACGTACCGGGGAAGGGTCATGGAGGACCGGACGGACGAGCGTGGACGTTTGACGAGAGGAGTGCTACGACGCATGGAGCTGAGCTTTGACTTGCCACCTTCAGTTCGCTGTGGACCAGGTACTGGTCGAGGACCACCTGCACCACCTCCGACTTCATCTTCTTCCGATGACGAGGACCCAGCTGAGATCGAGGTTGATGTTGTTACACCTGTTGCGCCACCTCCTGCTACTGCCATCGATCCTACCGATGTGGCGTCGTCCTCGAGGCTCGTGCAGCCGACGAGGGAGTCTGTTGTTCCATCCGCCTCACGTCGTTTTCCTTTTACTCCACCGCGCGGCTACCGTGTGGATCCCCTGGTTCGGGTAGTGGAGGAGGATGTTCTTATTGGAGAGGTGGATGTTGAGACGGGCTCGACTAGGACGGTGCGCAGGACAGTTAGGAGGGAGGTCGTGGACTTGGACACCGAGATGATCACGGTGGATTCCGACTCGGACTCTGACAGCAGTGGGGACAGTTACTCGCCGAGCGACGAGGGTGAGGAGGAGGAGCTATGAGCAGGACTGGGAGGGTAGGTTAGGCAGCGTCATATTTTGTGTAGAGCTCTGATTCGTCTTACTTTGGGACAGGGTAGGTTCCCGATGCGTGGCTTTTTGTGTGGTTTTTTTGATGAGGAATCACAGAGAGTCTGTCGGATTATAGGGGTCTTTTGTTCAGGCCATTTTGGGAGCCGACTTTCTCTTGGATGACTGTACTTATGATATTGTTACTGACACTACTGGTTCTGTATATATTTGCCTACGGGCAAACTACTTTGAGGTCATTGCGAGTGCGCGTGACGTTGGCGTGCAGTTGAGGCTGTACATGTGTATATGTTGTATATCGGTTAGTTTAGTTGCTGGGTTATGTTTTTATTTTCTATCTCTTTAATTAAAAGGAATAAAACGAAAAAAAAATACCTGTATTCCGCGTAGAGGTTATTTTGAGTTACTAAAGTGACACCTGGAAATCGGGGTGTTACATTGTGGTATCAGAGCTTAGTCGAGTCTTTTGGGAGTCTTTGGGGAATAGGTCTTCTGTGCTAGGTTGTGTGACTCTGCAAAGAGTGAAAATTGATTGTCTGCAGAACGATTTTTCGTTCTAATTGATTGCATTGTTACTTAATCATATGGGATAGTTTTGGTGCTAATATACGATTAGGACTAATAATTTCCTTGGGGGTAACAGACGATGGTGAACACGAATCAACTAGCGGAGATGATGGTCACTATGGCTCAGGCGATGACAAATCAAGCGAATGACAATGCTCAGAGGCGTGCTGTGGAGGAAGCGCGTGATCAACACCAGCGTCAGAGGGAGGTGACTCTGGATCAAAACAAGGGGTTGAATGATTTCAGGAGACAGGATCCACCTAAGTTTTCGGGAGGTACTGACCCGGACAAAGCGGATCTCTGGATTGAGGAAATAGAGAAGATCTTTGGTGTGTTACAGACTGCTGAGGGAGCCAAGGTGGGGATGGCAACCTTTCTGCTGTTGGGTGATGCTAAGTACTGGTGGAGAGGCGCCAGAGGGATTATGGAAGCAAACCATGTTGAGGTGAATTGGAATTCTTTTCGAACTGCTTTTCTCGAGAAGTATTTTCCTGACAGTGCTCGTGACGAGCGTGAATCACAGTTCCTGACTCTTAGACAAGGGAGCATGACTATTCCGGAATATGCTGCTAAGTTGGAGTCTTTGGCAAAACACTTTCGATTTTTCCGTGACCAAGTTGATGAGCCCTACATGTGCAAGCGCTTTGTGAGGGGACTGAGAGCTGACATTGAGGACTTAGTGAGACCGTTGGGGATCATGAGATTTCAAGCATTGGTTGAGAAAGCAACAGAGGTGGTGTTGATGAAGAATAGAAGATTGAATAGGGCTGGAGTAGGAGGACTAGTGAGGTCGACACCACTGAATTTTCAAGGAAGGGGAAGATTTCAGGCGAGGAAGCCGTATCAACGTTCTGCGGGGAGAGGGTTTACCCCAGGATCTTACAAGCCGATGGTTGCTGCTGCTACTTCTGGAGGGTCGGGAAACCGTACCCCAAACCGCGATGTGACTTGTTTCCGATGTGGAGCGGTCGGGCACTATGCAAACAGTTGCACGATGCCACCAAGATGCTACAACTGCAATAAATCCGGGCATCTGGCTGTGGATTGCAAGGCACCGAAGGCTGAACCGTCTGTGAATGCTGTTAGTGGAAAGCGCCCAGTGGCGAAGGGAAGAGTGTATACAATGGATGGTGAAGAGGCTGAAGGAGAGGATGGATTGATCAGAGGAGAATGTGAAATCGACGGTAATCTTCTAACTGTACTCTTTGATTCTGGTGCAACTCATTCTTTTGTCTCTAAGGATTGCGTATCAAGACTGAATCTGCCTATTACTGCTTTGAGTTTCGATCTTATGGTAACTACACCTGCTAGGACCCTAATTGCTAATGTCGCATGCATGCACTGTTCAGTAGTATATAGAGATAGAACTTTTCATGCCAACCTAGTATGTTTATCCCTTAAAAACCTAGATGTAATCCTAGGGATGGATTGGTTATCCCACTACCATTGTCTTTTGGACTGTATTCGAAAGAAAGTGGTGTTCCCAGACTCGGATCTCTTCGAGTATCTTTCTACTAACCACATTAGTGCATCGTTGAGCGAGGGCACTCAGAAGTACTTTTCATTGCTAAGTCTGGAGGGGAGGAAGGATTCGGATGTTCATGACATTCTGGGGGTTCGAGACTTTGCAGATGTTTTTCCTGAAGATGTACCTGGACTACCGCCAGTACGCGATGTAGAGTTTGTGATCGACATTGTACCCGCAACCGGACCGATTTTGATTGCACCTTACCGTATGGCATCTGCAGAGTTAGTAGAGTTGAAATCTCAGTTGGAGGATCTTTCGGCAAAAGGATTCATTCGACCAAGTGTTTCACCGTGGGGAGCGCCAGTGCTTTTAGTCAAGAAGAAAGACGGGAAGTCAAGATTGTGTGTGGATTATCGACAACTGAACAAGGCGACGATCAAGAACAGATACCCGTTACCGAGGATAGATGACTTGATGGATCAATTACGAGGGGTTGCCGTATTTTCCAAGATAGACTTGAAGTCAGGCTATCATCAGATCAGAGTGAAGACTGAGGATATACCGAAGACTGCTTTCAGAACACGCTACGGACACTACGAGTACCTAGTGATGCCGTTTGGAGTGACAAATGCACCTGCTGTTTTCATGGATTACATGAACCGCATCTTTCATGAATTTTTAGATCGGTTTGTGGTGGTGTTTATTGATGACATACTGATCTATTCGAAGGACGCGAAGGAACATGAAGGACATTTGCGCCAAGTTTTACAAGTGTTGAGAGAGAAAAAGTTGTATGCGAACCCTTCCAAGTGTGAATTCTGGCTGGAGGAAGTCAATTTCTTAGGCCATGTTATCTCAAAGGAAGGCATAGCTGTGGATCCAGCGAAAGTGGAGACTGTTTTGGCTTGGGAGCAACCGAAGACAGTGACAGAGATCAGAAGTTTTGTGGGTTTAGCTGGATATTATCGACGCTTCATTGAGGGATTTGCCAAGATTGTTGGACCTTTGACTCAACTGACGAGGAAGGATCAACCTTTTGCATGGACTGAGGCGTGTGAATCAAGTTTTCCTACTTTGAAGGAACGTTTGACGACGTCACCTGTGCTTATTTTGCCACAACCGGAGGAACCTTATGCGGTCTATTGTGATGCTTCCCATCAAGGCTTGAGATGTGTACTGATGCAACATCGAAAAGTGGTGGGTTATGCTTCGAGACAGTTGAAGACTCACGAGAAGAACTACCCGACTCACGATTTGGAGTTAGCTGCCATTGTGTTTTCGCTTAAAATCTGGAGGCATTATCTCTATGGTTGTACTTTCACGATATTTAGCGATCACAAGAGTCTTAAATACTTGTTCGATCAGAAGGAGCTGAACATGAGGCAACGAAGATGGATGGAGTTTATCAAGGACTACGAGTTTACGTTGCAATATCACCCTGGGAAAGCAAATGTAGTTGCTGATGCTTTGAGTAGGAAGATGCATGTCTCGTCAATGATGGTTAAAGAGCTAGAGTTGCTGGAACAATTTCGAGATATGAGTTTAGGTGTGACACCGTCTGAGGGAAAGTTGAAGTTCAGAATGATCAGAATCGCCAGTGGACTGATGGAAGAGATTAGAGAGCAGCAATTGCAAGATGCGTTTCTGCTAGAGAAGAGGAACTTTGTGTACCTAACAACCCAGAATTGAGAAGGCTGATCATGGATGAAGGACACAAGAGCAAATGGAGCATTCATCCTGGAATGACAAAGATGTATCAAGACTTGAAACTGAATTTTCGGTGGCCGGGAATGAAGAAACAAGTGGCCGAGTATGTAGCTGCATGTTTGACTTGTCAGAAGGCTAAGGTAGAGCATCAAAGACCTGCTGGTATGTTACAGAGTTTAGACGTGCCAGAATGGAAATGGGATAGCATATCCATGGATTTTGTGGTAGCTTTGCCAAGAACACAGAAGAGACACGATTCGATTTGGGTAATTGTGGATCATTTGACCAAGTCAGCGCATTTTCTACCAGTGAGAACTACCTACAATGTGGAAAAGTTGGCTGAGATTTATGTGGCTGAGATTGTGAGACTACACGGAGTTCCGACGAGTATTGTGTCTGATCGGGATCCAAAGTTTACGTCGCACTTTTGGGGAGCTCTTCATGATGCGTTAGGAACCAAGCTGAGATTGAGTTCGGCGTATCATCCACAAACTGATGGGCAAACAGAGAGAACTATTCAGTCGCTAGAGGATCTACTACGTGCTTGTGTGTTAGATAACAGAGGAAGCTGGGATGATCTTCTGCCATTGATCGAATTTACATACAACAATAGTTTTCATGCGAGCATTGGGATGGCACCGTATGAAGCTTTGTATGGTCGAAAGTGTAGGACACCGTTGTGTTGGTATCAAGATGGAGAGAGTTTGTTGATTGGGCCAGAAATGCTGCAACAGACGACTGAGAAGGTTAAGCAGATCAGAGAAAAGATGAGAGCTTCACAGAGTAGACAGAAGAGTTATGCTGATCAGCGACGCAGAACCCTGGAGTTTGAAGAAGGTGACCATGTGTTTCTACGAGTAACTCAGACTACGAGAGTTGGACGAGCTATTAAGTCAAGGAAGCTCACGCCAAAATTCATTGGACCTTATCAAATCACTCGACGTGTTGGACCAGTTGCGTATCAGATTGCACTACCCTCGTTTCTTTCCAACATTCACGATGTATTTCATGTGTCACAGTTGAGGAAGTACATTCCAGACCCGACTCATGTAATCGAGCCAGACAACATTGAACTGAAGGATTATTTGACTTTTGAGGCACCGCCAGTGAGTATTGGGGATAGAAGAGTGAAACAGCTGAGAGGAAAACAGATTGCATTAGTGAAAGTGATATGGAACAACGATACGGGAGACGCTACATGGGAATTGGAAGACAAGATCAAGGAATTGTATCCCGGACTTTTCGCAGAACTCTGAGTTTCGAGGACGAAACTTTCTTTTTGGAGGGGAGTATTGTAAGACCTGGATTTGCAGAACTAGTTACTTTTCCGACTCACGCGTAGATTCAGTGTAAGCGTGACAGGAGTTCGCCGTTTGAGAAAGATTAATGAAGAAGAAAGTTCAGGAATTGCTTGAGGAATGTCTCATAGTTGTTTTAGGAGTTAGTGCGAGTCGTCTGCACACCTGCCTTATGGCGAGAGTGTCCAGAATAGGCTAATTTCGCTTTTAAAGCAACGTTTAAGTGAGATTTCAAATCCTTGGGAAAATAAACAGTTCTCTTTATTTTTCCTTCGACCAGTGTTTCATTTCGGAACCCTGGACTGTACGCATGATAGTATTCACTTCTCGGAAGTCCGACGACGCTAATTTCTTTGCTTCAAAACCCTAAATTCAAACACTGAATGAAGACTTTTTCTATTCGGAGCTTTTAACGAAGTTTCCGTCCGCATTGTCAGATTTGTTTCGATGTTTCCAATCTTTCTTCAGAACGAAGTTTTGTCGTCTGACCTTCACAACAAAAAGTAGTTTTTCAAGACAGATTAACTTACACCGCTTTTGGGGTTTTAGGGATCGTTTTTCCCAAATGTTAGAGATTTGTTTTGAGTTCTGGAATTCTGTCGCCAGAATCTCTCTTAGAATTCATCGATGAATGTGCTGCAAAAATCGGAATCGCAAAATTTCCATTTTCCCGCGATTTCACCTTCCTATAAATAGTAAAAAAATCAAAATATCTCCCATAACTTCCATTAGTGGCCGCAGGTTTGAAGGAGAGGAGAGGAGATTTTCGCCGAAACTCGACCGATCTTCGAGCAATTTGTCTCTATTTCAAGGTATCGAGGTAACTAGCTTGATTCTTACCTCTGATCATCGTTTCTACTGCGTTTCTATATCTCTTTTTGTGCTCAAAGTTTCGAGCTTTTCGTAAAACTATCCGTTTTTCTTGATTTTTCGCTTGGGATATCTTCTGTACTTGCCCAAGAGCCTAGAACACTCGCCGATATTCGCCGATTTTGATCGAGTTGTCAAGGATCTGAAAAATTGATTCAAAACCCTTTTTGCGCACATTTCGAAACTTTAATGTCGAAAAGTCGCAATCCGACTTCGTGCCTTTAGGATTAGTTGCTACAAATGTCGTTAGGAACATCGCTGTCAAATTTGTTTTCCGAAGTTTTAACTTTGAGGTTTTGAGCTTTTATTTTGGACCAAAACGCCCCTGAATAGCCGTATTTCGATCCGATCGTCCGAAAATTTTTCCGACAATTTCTTTGCCTTAGTTTTACCCTAAAACTACCTTGTAAACAGATTAGATCGAAGAAAAAGAGCCGGAGCTCTTTTCTCTTTATTGCCGAGACCTTAGTCAAGGGGGGGGGGGGGAGTTTTTCGTTTTCGAAAACTTGTCTTTTCGTACCCGATTGTTGTATTCTGAAGCTTCGATGCTTTGTCTATCGTTAATGAGTTGTATTGTGATCGAGCTAATCGATTTTGTTTGGATTTCTGCTTTGTTTTCTCCGAGGTTCAGTTGAAGGAACTTTGGGTTTCTCAGAGAAATCGTGTGAAGGAGATTTAGACCACGAGGCTGGAGCAACTCGAGGTTAGGGCAACTTACTATTAGCTACGACTGCATGATAGGCGTCGATAAATTCGACTTATGCTTTACTTTGATCTTGATTATGATGATGAATTGATGTTATGATGTTTTCCATAACTTATGATATTGAGATGTTATTGAATTGTGCGTTTTGACGCGACTTCGGAGGGGAGAATCATTGAACTGGTTAATTGTGATATTTCGGGTTGGGGAAACAACCCTAGGCAAGTTCAAACGTGGGGTTTGAGACTTAGCCATTCGTTGGTGTACTTAGACTTTCCCCGGGAATTTCTTTTGATGGGTTTTTGGAAAACTTAGAGTGAATAGATTTTGAAAACTAGAGACTTTGGGAAAACTTAGACTTCGAGAAATAAACTCATAACTTGACTAATTCGATTCGAAACATTTTCATTAATGAATAAACATAGGAAAACTAAAGGGGAAAAATAATTGCGAAAGACGGGGAAAAGTCGACTTTTGTTGTGGGTTCTGGAGAATTGCTGGACACCAGGGGGGGGGGGTGAGCCACGGTGATGATTGAAAGTCACCGAGTACTTTAGTACTCTTGTTGTTGGAGTTGTGTTGTATTGACCGACACTAAACTCTGGGTTTTTAGATTGGCTTTTGAGCTAAACACTTGCGTTGGGAGGACGATTCGATGTTTGGCTAACCATATTGCATCATGCATCATTCGGTGAAGAACGGGAATGCTTCACCAATAGTGAAGAACGGGAATGCTTCACGAGTGAAGAACGGGAATGCTTCACGAAGGTTGGGGATTGCCTTCATCGAAGAACACTAGGGTGTATCTTCGGCATAGCGGGCAGAGTGGCACGACCATTGATGGTTGGGGCTGATCCGACTATGCATGGGTTTGTAAGTGACACCCGAGCGGAAATGGTTAAACACTAGGCCGGTGTTAGGACTGACTCGATGGTGCCCATCCCACTTGAACTATCCGGATCATATTGATTGCATTTCACGCATACATTCACTCTGACTGGAATTGTATGCTATTTGAATTAGTGAAGCATTGTTAGAGCCAATAACATGCTAGGATTACTTATATATATCAACATATATATCTATACCCCTGTCACATGTTGAGTGTATAATTACTTTATTCCGTGAGTTGACCCTAGCGCTTTGGCTTTGGTTGCATGTTTGTGATTGGGCGGTCGGCCTGCTGCCAGATGTCGATGGCGGACTGGTTTTCGATGGTCTCTCCCTCGGGGGGGGATCAGGTATGAGTTGGTGGACCGTCATGCCCCCACCGCTTGGGTGATCGATGTTGCGGGTCACCGAGCGACGTACCGGGGAAGGATCATGGAGGACCGGACGGACGAGCGTGGACGTTTGACGAGAGGAGTGCTACGACGCATGGAGCTGAGCTTTGACTTGCCACCTTCAGTTCGCTGTGGACCAGGTACTGGTCGAGGACCACCTGCACCACCTCTGACTTCATCTTCTTCCGATGACGAGGACCCAGCTGAGATCGAGGTTGATGTTGTTACACCTGTTGCGCCACCTCCTGCTACTGCCATCGATCCTACCGATGTGGCGTCGTCCTCGAGGCTCGTGCAGCCGACGAGGGAGTCTGTTGTTCCATCCGCCTCACGTCGTTTTCCTTTTACTCCACCGCGCGGCTACCGTGTGGATCCCCTGGTTCGGGTAGTGGAGGAGGATGTTCTTATTGGAGAGGTGGATGTTGAGACGGGCTCGACTAGGACGGTGCGCAGGACAGTTAGGAGGGAGGTCGTGGACTTGGACACCGAGATGATCACGGTGGATTCCGACTCGGACTCCGACAGCAGTGGGGACAGTTACTCGCCGAGCGACGAGGGAGAGGAGGAGGAGCTATGAGCAGGACTGGGAGGGTAGGTTAGGCAGCGTCATATTTTGTGTAGAGCTCTGATTCGTCTTACTTTGGGACAGGGTAGGTTCCCGATGCGTGGCTTTTTGTGTGGTTCTTTTGATGAGGAATCACAGAGAGTCTGTCGGATTATAGGGGTCTTTTGTTCAGGCCATTTTGTGAGCCGACTTTCTCTTGGATGACTGTACTTATGATATTGTTACTGACACTACTGGTTCTGTATATATTTGCCTACGGGCACACTACTTTGAGGTCACTGCGAGTGCGCGTGACGTTGGCGTGCAGTTGAGGCTGTACATGTGTATATGTTGTATATCGGTTAGTTTAGTTGCTGGGTTATGTTTTTATTTTCTATCGCTTTAATTAAAAGGAATCAAACGAAAAAAAAATACCTGTTTTCCGCGTAAAGGTTATTTTGAGTTACTAAAGTGACACCTGAAAATCGGGGTGTTACAGTTTGATTAGCTCAAAATTTCTAGAGAGCTGGTCAATAGTGTAAGAGAAATTTTGAAGTAAGGGCAAAGCCCACCAGCCAATACGAAGGAGATGAATATCCCAAACCTCCGAGCATACAAAGCATTTTTGGTTAAAAGGTGCTTGTTGTGGTACCTTAAACTAGATCAAGGTATGGTACCTAAAATGATGTGTACCAATAATATACAGTTCTAATTGAATCATACATGCTCTAAATGAAGTATACCAATAAAAAAACATGCTCTAAATTTTAAATGATCATTATTTGCAAAGTAATCCTCCATATAGTTCCCAACCCTTCTTCTCCCCTGCATCGCTAAAATATGTTTCAAAACAGAGTGTCGGGCACCATCGTTCACCTATCACGATCTCCAGATGTCGCCCTCTCTATCATCAATAAACCTTGACGGCTAAAACCATATTTCACATGACAATAATCTACTAAATCACTTAATATGAGTATCATACCCAAAATAATTTTTGGGTACCACAAAATTCACCTATTTAAAATAGGAGAATACATCAAATGAAGAAAAGAGAATGATATCTTCTACCTGTTGAGATGTTCAGTCAAGCTTTCAAATAATTTTACAACTTTAGGAGAAGCTTTCTATCTATAGGGCCTCATGCACTATGGATAAATGACATACCGAAATGTTGGTAAGTAATTTTCTCTTCATCATAACCACAACGAAAATAAAGCAATGATTTCTACAAAACTGTCACACTGCAAAGTAATTTGCTTGTACTTGTGTTTTCCCAATAACCTTTGAATCTAAATAGTTTCCTTCCATAGCTGCCTTGTATTTTGTTTCTATAATAGATAAAGCTACTTTGGATTATTTGTATTTTAGAATATTTGGATGTTTTATCTACTTCATTATCTTTTTATTACTTCACGTTTTGTTATGAAAACAATTAGTATATTTATTTCTATGTAATTAGATTTAGATTTAATTTATTAGATTTTGATTAGAGATTCTTTCCTCTATAACAAAAAAAAAATTATGATGGGAGAATTATGTAAAAGGGGACAAGGATTCAATAAGACATAAAATTTTTGGGGCTTGAGCTCAATCCTCACCTTTTCTTCTCCTATATTTCTCTCATGCACCCCATTGATTAAAGAAGATATCCTCTCCTCCTCCTCTTGTTCTTAATTGATTGCCTCGCAAGTGTACATATTTACCCGAAGTAATAAAAAAGATCGAATCACAAGGATCGTGTTGTTTATGACTAAAATCCACTGATTTTGTTCCTAAAAGGACAAGTAAAAAAGGTTGATTGTTTGTTGACTTGATTATTGCAGAAAATCATAAGAGCGTTTGAAAATTGTTACTGAAATGGGTTGAGAAAATGTACTGGAAAATTGATTTCGTTAACCCTTGCTATGCGCCTATGCTTCTGCCCACTCTAATTATATATGAATTTGATTAAGTCCGTCTAGGTGCTTTGCCTAATTGTTTACTCGCTAATCTCTTGGTCAAGTACCTCTTTCAGTTAGTTAGTGATAGTTAATCCCTTAGTACCTAATCCTAATTACCCAAAGATTAAAATTGAATTCATGCCAACAACACAAATAATTGCTACCCTTATCCCTATGGTGCAAAATTATTCAATTTATCCCCAAATCTCTAGTTTCTATCAATTTTCTAATTGAATAGAAAATAGCAAAAATAATCTATGCGCAATTAGATTCAAATAAAGAAGGGACGAAACTCATAGAAGAAAATAGTCATTCATATATAATAAAAAATGTATCAAAACATAGGTAAAGAGAAACCTACATCCATCCCCAACACGAAGGAGTTTAGTTCCTCATGATAATCATGAAAACCAAATCATAATTAGAGAAATAATTTATAATCATGCAAGAGAACTTGAACGATGCTCTAGAAGACCCATAACGACGTCTCTATCAATCTCCACTGTGTTTCAAAGTAAGAAGCTCCTCCAAAATAGGTTAAAAACGAGGTTTTAATTTGCCAGGTCACGACACATGTGTGAACGCGCCCACTTAAACAAAGATAGGTACGAATCACGTGACCACCAGCGCGAGCGTGCCAAGAGCGACAGAGTTGTGTAAAATTCCTAGGCCTTCGAAAAAATAACTAGAAAAACATCCCAAAATCATGTACCATCTATCATTTAAACGATTATCAGAGTAAATATTTTAGTAGTTAGTACAGTTCTCGTGGGCTAGGTTTAGAAGGGCTGTCGAGCTACCATGCTGATCCCATTCATTGCTAAAAATCAAGGTGAAAGGTATGATACAATATAATGGGCAGAGAAGACGATGGTAGAGGGAGGCACTGTTGGCCGCGATGGTGATGCAAGTGTGAGATCAGGAAGGAGAAAGGAAGATCGAATGAGTCAGATAAAGAATCAACGCGAGGGAGAGGAAGAAAGATTGAAATAGGGATACAATGGTTCAGGAGTTGATCAATGAGTAAGGAAAGAGATTCGGGTGGTGGTGGAATGAGAGGTGGAAGATGGAGGTTCTAATATTATTTACCATGGATTTGGGCCTAAATTGTAATATTTTTTTTTTTATAAAAGTAGAGGTGCAATTTTTGTTTTTTGTTTTATTATTAAATTAAAATTTTTATTTCTAAAGAAGTAATCTAAACACAGTCGTCCCGATTCACCGTTCTCCGTAATATTAAACCCGCGTAGATGTTATGTTGTGCACAGTCGTTTCCGACAGAACGATTGAGCTCTGCAAACCCTAAACTTCCCTTCTCTATCTTTCTCTCTGAGTATCCGAATTCAACCTTGAACTCCAACTGTAGAATTGGTCAGGATAATCGAAGAGACTAGGGTTGTGAGATGGTCGGCGGAGGAAGCAGGAGGGAGGATGCGGCAGCGCCGCCGGTGAGCAGCACCAACATTTTCGCGGCGCTCGGGAGCTTGAAGAAGAAGAAGAAGAGCACCAAGACCAAGGACGAGGAGGGAGGTTCGGAGAAGAAGGACGTTTTCTGGGCTCCGACGCCGCTCGCGGCCAAGTCGTGGGCTGATGTTGACGATGAAGACGATGATGATTATTACGCTACCACCGCTCCTCCTGATTCCGTTTGGGTCGATCCTGAGAAATCCAATGAGAGTGATGCTGCAATTGAGGTCAAATCTCTTGACTCTTTTTTATATATGAGAATGAATGAACTTGATTGATCTTTATGATGCAGAACGTGTTTTTTTTTTTTTGATAAAATTGGTTTGTGATTTTGATGCTGTGAGGTGAGGTAGGTTGGTGGGAATGTAAAATGTGATTGTTTCAGATTGGTTAGAAATTTGGCTGGTTTGGTGTAATCGGCAAAGGATGCATGTTGTATGTGGAGATAGATAGATGGCTTTAGGTTTTTAGGTCGAATGCTGAATATTGAATGGTTTTCTTTTCGATATTGATTAGGGGGAAAATTGAGATTCCAAGGATGCATGGGTACTGTAGGATCATGATTCTCTGTTTCTTGTTGGCTTATTCTGAAAGGCATACATTGATTTGAATTTTGAAGGTTTCTCTTGTCTATTGGAAAGTTTCCGGTACTCCAGAAATGGATAGGAGATGGAATTTTGTTTTCCTTTTTAATCATCCAGGAACAATATAATTGCCTACTTCAGTTATGTGATTTGTCAAGGTTTTTTGTTTTGCTGGTTTGATTGTTTTTTTATAATGTTAACAACCTTCTATTTTCTTCCAAGTTGTCATATAGACAATTTAATTTTAAGCATCTACTGCATCTGGTTTGCATGTGTTTAATGGTCTATGTATGTCGGCTAGCTGATTTGACTGTTCCATTCCACATCATATCAATACTCTTATCCTTTCCAGGTTGTCATATGAACAATTTTAAATCTAACCATCTCACAATACTGCATCTGGTTTGCGTATTTTTAGCGGTCTTATGTATTTCAGTTTGCTGATTTATGGTACTGGAGATAATCAACCATGTGTCTGGTGTTGTGTGGTTGAACAGCTAATGTGGCATTACTGTGATTCTACAAATATGCTAACATAAAAAATCCAGTGTTGGCTGTTTCCTTGGTTACTGGTCTTGCATTACAGTATTGTTATAGAACTACTAAATGACAGAGCTGGACAAGTTTTAGATCCTTCATTTACTCCCTTAATGATGTAAAATATGAAGCTTTGATCATAGATATGATGCAGTGATTGTAGCAAATATCTGGAGTTTGTAATGTAGTTCACATTAATGTTGTCAAATCTCGGATAGTGACTCATAGTGTCTGACCTCATAAACGCTATAGCTGTCTAGTGCATTGTGGGATGGTCACTACACTTAATTTTTTTTATATATATTTCATTTCATTTATACTGTTTATATTTAAATGCTCAAAAATGGCAAAAAGTACTCAATGTTCATGACATCTATGAATAAAATATCATTAGTGTATTGAATAAAGCATACAAGAAAACTATCTAAAAATGTGGAAAATCTAATGAAAGCCTCCTAAATTGAAAATCATCCCCTTCTGTTCTTGTGCTATTAATGGTAATCTGAATTATTGATTAATTCACTTCTATCACTAAATATAAATCATCTGACATTTAGATTATGAGTTTACTGCTCCGTGCTCAAATAGATCTAGAGTGTTAGCACCACACTCTTATTTTATAGCTAGTTAATTGATCAGTGTAAACTGCACTTCTCTTTCCATACTCCATTTGTATGTGTGAGTATCTTGATGGTGGTTATCATTCTATTAAATTTTCATCAAGTTATACACTAACAGGAAGATTTGGTGAATAACAGGAAAGTGAAAGTGAGGAAGATGGTCTTGATGATGTGGAAGATGATGCTGAGGACGAACATGAAAATGACATAGAGGTTCCAGTAGATACTGAACCTGTTCTTGAGAATCCTCCTCAACCCTCATTGGCTACCAAAGAAACCGAAAGACAGCTTTCCAAGAAGGAACTGAAGAAAAAAGGGCTTGAAGAGCTTGAAGCCGTGTTGGCTGAGCTAGGATTTTCTCAAACAGAACCTAGTGGTGACAAAGATTCCAATGGTAATATAATCCTTTTATCACGTTCTATCTGAACAACTATTTAATATCTAGTTTGCTAAATGAAATATGGAGTTAAGTGAAATTTGATGTCTGGTCCCATATAAATGCTTCCCTGATTCAAGTTGAAGTGCTTAAGAGCTATACTAAATATTCCTATACAGTTCGAAAGTTGTAATTGTTTGCAATTGTCAGTTAACTTCCCTATTTGTCTTATTTTCATTCCATTTACCTTCTTTGGGATCCTCTTAAATGTGTCATGAACTGTAGATGCGCCTAATCTCCTCTATTCATATCACTGAAATCTGTCAGTTTGGAGAGTAGGTTGCTAGTGGGAACTATTGGATTAAACTGTTGGATTTTGTCAAAAAATCTTGAACAAACATATGTACGCATTCACCACGTGCATATGCGAACAATTTTCATTGTCCTGCTGGAGTGCCTTATTTTGCTCAGCAACTTTTTTACTCGTATTATATTTTTATCTGGCCTTTCTAAATGCAGATCTGGAGAAGAAAGAAGAGGATCACAATAGTGTGGTGGTAAAGAAGGAGATTGCTTCTGGGGAAAGCAAAAGTGCAAGAAAGAAGAAGAAGAAGGATAAATCTTCAAAGGAGCAGAAAGAATCTCAAGAACAGTCTGATGGCGTGGATGTTGGAAGTACAACTTCTCTCACTGCTGGCACAGAGAAGGCAGAGGATGCTTCTGCTACTGATGTTAGAGAACTGCTTAAGAAAGCTGCTTCTTTGAAGAAGAAAAAGTCAAGCAAGGAACTGGATGCTGCTGCACGTGCTGCTGCTAGTGAGGCTGCTGCGAGGAGTGCAAAGCTTGCTGCATCCAAGAAAAAAGAGAAGGGGCACTATAATCAGCAACCAGTTCGGTAAACAGGCTTGACATATTTGTTGGATGTTCTGTTTGTTGTAAACTTTATCTTGACTTTTTTAAACTTATTGTCTTTTCATTATCATAGAGTTTACGCTCTATTGTTCATTTGCAAATTGAAAATGAGCAATGGTAGCGGGTTTAGATGAGTTGACTTTGAGCAAGAAATTTTTAAAGATTACCCGAGGCTATAGGATTATATGTTGTGCATTATTCTTCCGTTCTGGTGCCAAAATCAGGCTCTTGTTTGGAAGTAATGGAAACTTCCAGTATATTCCTTTTCTAACATGCCATGATCGTTAAGTTTGTGTTCGGATCCGTAACCAGTCATTGATGACAAGGTATGGTATATTAGATAGTCTTAAATTACGTAATCGTTTATTACAGGAAATTTTAGCAGAACTGCTGGATGCAATCAAATAATCTGTGTTTTGATTCAAGTTGTGTGTTGTTAACATTTCCATTGTGTGTATGTGTACTTACTAGTGTTTTTTACCCGCGCGTTGCACGGGGAATACATCTATTATATTTGATAGGTCAATTAATACCTTGATCATTAAAAATATAATAAACAACTGATGAAATAGAAGAGTATGAAATGATGAGCAAAGTGGATAAAAAGTCTTAAATTAAAACCCTTGTTGCATAGATTGAACTTCGTACAATTGAATAACTAATAAAAAAATTGGTTAACAAAATCTCAAATTATGCAAAACATATTAGGGGATGTGGTTTAATGATGGCTAATAAACAATAGTTGATTTAATCTACAATGAAAAAAAGAGAAAAAATTATTTATGTACGTGATTATGCGAGTTTATTTTTTACACAATAAAATAAACTATGTTTGACCCATATCAACATGAAGTCGTTTCACATTCTTCATGAGTCTAAAGACAATAACACAAATTATAGATATGAAGAATCACGAATAAAGCATTCAGAACACATTTTAATCTTAGAAAAAAAAGAATGTACCGCGAAATTTGTTATTGTATTTGATACAATAATTAATACTTAATGAAGGTACTTTCTTGTTAAAATATATTTCTTCCCGTAGGAGAATTTAACTCCTATAATAATTTGTACAAAAAAATTAAAGTTGACTATATTATTATGTAGTAAAAAATTAACATCAAACTATATTATATTATATTTTTCTTGTAACCAAAAAAAATTCCGATGAAATCTTATTAACATTTATTTTTATGTAGAAGTATTTTCAAGTAAAATATTCTTCCTATATATAAAAGCTTTTAGGCTCTTTCTAATACATTTAGATCCAGCTTCTCCTTACTCTCGGGATGCCTGAAAGTCTTTTCTCAAGTCTATCTGGTGGGTAATATCGATGAAGATGATGACACCCACCATACCTTGCTTGCTTCAAGGTCGATCTCTTGTATCCTCCTCCTGCCGAAGACTTTAAGAGTAAACCTTGTCATTCCAACTTTCATCGATCGAGTTTCAGTTGCTTTTTCTGTTGATCAAGGTGAGAAAGCTTACTAAGGCAACCTCTACTTTTGTCTATCTCCCAGTATAAGAAGCATGTTGCTTTGCTCTTATAGTAGTACTAATGGGCGTACTTTAGAACAAATTTCTAGCGAAGGTCTTGACAGTTTGGAACTGAAAGGTTTGGTTCATTAATAATATCTAGTAGTTTCATCATGCTATTCTGCTTTTGAGCTTGTTGTACTTACCGGAGCATTTCTGCGATAAAAAAATTCAGAATAGTAAAGCAGTCGTAGTATGCTCCATTTACTTGCTCTAGTGCTCAAGTGATAGCTGGGTGCATACTGTTTGCATCTGAATTATATATAAAAGACTCTTAAAAACAACTGCTTAATTCTCCATTACAAAGAATATACATTACATAAGAACCTAATTATTATTTGTCAGTGACATAAGTGTCGAAAATAATAGTATTAATAATGGAAATTTCGAATGGTGTGAATAAGGATTAAAAGTCCAATCTCATAAGAAAGAAAAATCTCCATTTACAACAAAATCTCTCTCAGATCTCTACCTCATTATCACCACCGCTTTTCTTATAAATTATCCACAAACACACTCACAAATTCCACACAGTACCTAACATCATATGCAAATTTTGTTTTCACTGCAACCAGAGTCTGTTCTTTGGCATAAAAAAACACTTCATAAAGTAAGAAGGTATCACATTTTGAATTTAAATCATTAAAATATTTATTTATAATTAAAAAATCAAATGAAACTTGCTTCCAAATCAGTAGCAATCCTAGGTGCTATTCCTGATTGTTGTCCAACTTTAACATGAATTAATATGAACTCATGCTAATTCAAATCAAACTTGCTTCCAAATCAGCAGCTTCCAGCCGTATCTGCATTCTAAGTAACAGAAAATCAAGAACTCATGAAGTGAGATTGATAGACATGTTAGAGTAGGATAGACTAAAGACCACCAAACATAATAGCAATATGTGCAACATCAATCTAGCTATGATAGTGCAAAGATAGCAATCAAATTTGCAGACAAATATGAAAGCCAAAGAATGAATTGAAGCCACTTTTTGGCTATGGCCTTCCAGTGGTTTCCATAACCAATCAGATATATTTGTAAGGGGAAACTAATCACATGCTAGTAAAGAAGATGAATGGAAGAAAACCCCTCTAGAAATTTTAGACCCATTATATTTGTTGAACGGCTAAAACAACTCTTTGCTTTATGTAGCACTGTTGTTGAAAGTACAATAACCAAATCAAAAACATATGCTGATACTAAATCGTAATGTGATAATTACACACTCATGCAAGCAAGACTTCCAATCACACTAAAGTTTGATTAATTGAACCATAGTAGAACAATGATTAATTATAAAATCTAATATTGCCTTCGAAAAGTGAAAAAATTACCAAATAAAAAAGTTGAAAGGAAAAAAATCTACAACTTCTCCTTTCTCTCCCCTCAATTCTTTCACTCCCTCAATCCACTTCACTGACAATAAAAACTCATAAAATCCGGAATTAATTAAAAATCCGAAAATTCAATAAAAATACCATAAAAATTAATTAATACTCTAAAAATAAATAATAATATAAATTAAGATAAAATCCAGAAATAAACAACATAAATCCTAATCAAATCTAAAATTAAAAAAATGTACTAAATAAATATAGATAAAAACTATCAAAATCTAGCAAATCACAATAAAAACTCATAAAATCCGGAATTAATTAAAAATCTGAAAATTCAATAAAAATACCTTAAAAATTAATTAATACTCTAAAAATAAATTAAGATAAAATCAAGAAATAAAAAACCTAAATCCTAATCAAATCTAAAATTTAAAAATGTATTTTTTTATTAAGAAGAAATAAGGTAAGGAAAAATCAGGGCACATGTGGCAAGTGGGGCCAAGGAGAAAGAGCTTACATGTAAAATATTAGGTGAGAATTAATCTGGGAGCGACACGTCACTAACTTGGCCTGTGAGAGCGACACGTCATGCTAGAAGTTGTTCTTTTCTAATATATATTGATGATGTGTGCATACGGGACTGAGGCACTATATTACTTGAACTAGTAAAGTGGCCCGTGCATTGCACGGGCTTTTTGTTTAAAAATAATTAATTAATTAAAATATTTATTTTTTTGAAAAATTAAAATATTTCTTGATATTATATTTATTGAGATTTCCATTTAAAAATAATGATAAAATTTTAATATTTAGTTTAGTATTTTTTTACAATGTAACAATATTTACGTATTTTAATATTTAATGATATATTCAAACAAACAAAAAATACTCACCCAAAAAATAGAAGAACTTAAAAAAAATTATTAAAACAAAAAGAATGAATGCAATATATTACAAACAAAAAATACTCACCAGAACTCACAAATTTTTTTTATTAAAACTAAAAGAATGAATGCATTATATTTGAAAACAGTTTTAAAGAATGCAACCCGTAATAGTAGGAGAGAGATGAAAACAGTTTTAAAGAATACAAACCGTAATACCAGGAGAGAGAAGAGAGAGGAATGTGAAGAAAATAAAAGATCAAGTCACGGATTGGAGAGTGAAACACACGCATAGATAATTTGAAGAGAGAGAATGTGTGTAATATAGATAAATGCTGAGGTGGATAAATGTAAGAGAGAGTGTGGTTTGTGAGTGCCTCACTTTCCAAAGTGAGGTCTCAAAATTATTAGATAACAAGGTGGATTTAACTGAAATGTGAACTCCTGATGAGGGGTGGAAGATAAAAATTTCACTGATGAGTGACAAATAGCAAGATGAAGTCATTTGAGGTGAACTGATTTTATCAGTAGTTGAGATACTTTTTTTTTGTGGCCTTAAATAGCGGGTTGGGTTGAAATAAAGTGATGATGATAAATTGGCAACTTCGTTCCATTAATTTTGGATTGCAGATTTCATGGGAATGTTTTTTATCCCGCATCTATGCTGCTATAACAAGATGTGGCATGTGGGGTTGTTTTCAAACCATCGAATGTGAGATAAGGATGAAGTCAGTGAGTGTATTCGGATGAAGTCAGTGAGTGTTTGCAAAAACTACTTCTGCATAGGGTTTCTACTTATTAAATAAACCACAGTTCATCTATTCACAATTTCTAGCAGAAGATCATATGTATGGAATTTAATGTGATTTATTGCATAATATTAGAATTTAGAATGTTTTTGAATAGTTTTTAATTGAAGTCTAAAAAAAAAGATGACTTATTAATGAAAAATTATTTCAGTTAACTAAAAACTAGTATGATATTGGTTTGGGTATGTAAGTATTCATTGGATCTAAGTATGGCCATCAAAATCGTTTTTTACGCTGTAGTACCCTACTACCATGGCATTCAATTCCAATATTGTGAGGCTGGTCTCCTGAACGGTTGTGGATGGTCAGGATGGATGCATCAACTAAACCTCGTTGCATTGTTTTTTGTAATGTTTCGTGTGTTAATTTCACATTATGTTTCTTTTAAAAACACCCATTTTGGAAAATTTCCTTTTTAATTGCTTATTCAAATTTGAATCTAACACCTGCATCACATCCCATTTTGGGATTGGCATCACGTTTATTTTTTGATTTCGATGTATAATCTAAGGCTTCAAATTTTCCATTGGTTGTATAGTTGGGTAGTCACTACTTAGATATATTAACACTTCTCTTAAAACTTATTTACACCATGTCTTTCTTCTTATTTTCCTCTTCAATTCCTAACACATCGTCATATATCTTATTTTTTTACTCTTCACTCTCTATAACTCTAAAAAGTAGGTGGAAGGAGTGTTAACACAACACTTTTCCGATAGTTATTATTTTGTCAAAGTGTTTTGTAAGTGCCGCGGCATGGGAGTTGTATCAGTTGTGTCAGACTGTTACAGAATAATCCTTGCCCCACCTACCAATTCTGCACATCCATGCATTACCATGGCTTTCTCATATTTCAATGTGTTTGGTAATGTTTGATATTTTATCCAGATAATTTACTAAGTTCATGCACTATATACTGTATCATATAATAAAGGATTATGTAATCAATGAGGGGAATAACATATTACTTATCTGTTACCAGCATCACACCTATAAATCTTTAAAAGCCTCATCTTCTTTAGCTCAGTTATCTTTGCATCGTCTTTGTTTTCGTTCCCCACTGAGGCTACCCATCTTTGCGTGTTTTGAGTATATTATGCCTCTACAAATGCAGCCATGTTACATGACCTCCCAAGGCACTTTATCATGGCTCCTCCATGGGTTCAAGAGCTCCATCTCCGTCACTTCAGCATTCCTGTCACCATTGATAAAATGTTTCCGGTCACGCCGTCGAGGCCAATTCCGGTTAAACCAGGTGACATTTTATACCTTTCCAACCTTGATGACATGATCGGAGCACGTGTATTTACACCCACGGTGTACTTCTATCAATCAGACACTGCGAGTTCTTGGCGAAAACCTGTCACAGAAGTATTAAACGGCGCTCTTGCTGATGTTTTAGTGCCTTATTATCCTCTCTCTGCAAGACTGAGGGAGACCAAGAATGGTAAACTGGAAGTGTTTTTCGGACCGGAACAAGGAGCACTCATGGTTGAAGCACGATCTGACATTTCCTTATCTGAACTTGGAGACCTAACAGCTCCAAACCCAGCTTGGGAGCCTTTGATCTTCAAATTCCCCAATGAGGAACAATATAAAGTCCTAGACATGCCACTAGTTATTGCTCAGGTTACCCAATTCCGATGCGGTGGCTTTAGCCTCGGCTTGAGGCTGTGCCATTGCATATGTGATGGCCTAGGAGCCATGCAGTTTCTAGCTGCATGGGCCGCCACAGCAAAATCAGGGTCGCTGGTTATTGACCCTAAGCCTTGTTGGGACAGGGAAATGTTCAAACCTCGGCACCCGCCCATGGTGAAATTCCCACACATGGAGTTCATGAGAATCGAGGAAGGCTCCAACCTGACAATGACACTATGGCAAACCAAGCCCGTTCAGAAGTGTTATAGGATCCAGCGAGAGTTCCAAAACTACTTGAAAACTCTCGCTCAGCCATCCGATGCTGCAGGCTGCACCACTTTCGATGCCATGGCAGCTCACATTTGGAGATCCTGGGTGAAAGCTCTTGATGTGAGACCACTAGATTACACCCTCAGGTTAACATTTTCAGTCAATGCTAGGCCAAAGCTTAGAAACCCACCTCTGAGAGAAGGGTTCTACGGCAATGTGGTGTGTGTCGCGTGCACAACAAGCTCTGTGTCAGAGCTTGTGCATGGACAACTCCCTGAGACTACTCGTCTGGTTCGCGAAGCCAGACAAAGTGTCTCAGAGGAGTACCTAAGATCCACGGTGGATTATGTTGATGTGGACAGGCCGAAGCAGCTTGAGTTTGGGGGAAAACTAACTATTACACAATGGACCAGGTTCTCAATGTACAAGAGTGCAGATTTTGGGTGGGGTAAGCCACTATATGCTGGTCCTATAGATTTAACACCCACGCCTCAGGTTTGTGTGTTTCTACCTGAAGGGGAGGCTGCTGATTGTAGCGGCTCTATGATTGTGTGCATATGCTTGCCTGAGTCTGCTGCGCAGAAGTTTACACAAGCATTGTTGCTTGATTCAGTGTTGACAGAGTAAACCTTGTGCTGAAAATCTCATATATGTTCCTCTTCTGGATTTAGTTCATATATAATGTTGTCAATAAAGCATCAACATTGATGCATTTTATATATAATTCCATATTCGCTTAAGTTTGGTCCTTGAGATATTATTATTATTTAATACAATTATTAAACTTAAAGAAATAGAAATCTTTGTGTTTAGAATAATAAAATGCACTTCTAAACTGTCAGAGCTATAGCTTTTCAAGTCTTCAGACTTTAATACCGCCCATTTTACAATAATTATTTATTCACACCTCATTTTGAGGACACCTCATTTTGAGGTGGAATGAGGTGGAGGAAGAGAGAGATAGGAAGAAAAGAAATAGTAAGAGTGAGAAAGTATAAGATGTGATAGATGATAAGAGGAGAGAGATAGAAATAAAAATAGGTGGAAATAAAGTGTATAAAAAAAGAGGTGTGTATATATCATTACCCCCATTTTATCACCCATAAGTTCTAGCATGGTGCAAAACGTTCCCCTACCTCTCTCACAAAAAAATTAATCTGCTTGCTTATTTCCTTAACACACACGGCTAATTAAGCAAGAAAAAATAAAAAAACTAATTACAATCAGAGAAAAATAATTGAAGAGGATTTGATGACGCTAGCAAATGGAAAAAAATTTGAAGAGGATTTGATTTCCTAATGTAAATTTTTTAAACTTAGTTTTTCCTAATGTTACTCCTTCCTTTTTATAAAACATTTTAGACAATTGCACATATTAAGAAAATATGTAATGAATTTAGTTGATCTTTTGATTTTAAAAAAATATTTACGTCCAAATAAAATAGCTCAAGTGGTACGAGCTGGTGGACATATATTTACAATCTTCCACATTTACCTTTTGTGGTATTAATTATTTCCCATTGGATAGCATGAGAGTGAGAGAATTAATAGTGGTTGGTAATTAAAATTTGGGGATTGAAAAAACAATTAATACAAGGGGTATTTTTTTAGTACATTGAAAAGATAAATTACACCATTCAAGAAGTAATCCCCGGACTTCTCCCCCTCAATTCATATGTCTTCAGCTCCTACCATTTTTTTTTTGGTACATCAGCTCCTACCATTAGAACTATCATTCGGGAATATACAAGGGGTATTTACCGAAAAAGCAATATTTTTATAAAAAATTTTAATAAGGGGTCTTATATTAAATTAAAGAAACACAAAAAATGTCTGTAGTTCTTAAAAAAACAAATGGAAGAAGCATTTTTTATTCTTGAAGTCAGGAATATCAAAAGAATATAAAGGCATGCATATTATTACCTGAAATTGGGAATACTTATGAATATTTTAGGAACACACGCGATGCGAGAATAGTGGGACGAATTTATTATGCACAAAATTTTGCTTGTGCAACCTTACACAAGGTGCTTTTGACCTGGTGTAGTAGGTTTCCAAGTTATTTTATAAAAAATTCAAAGAACATATTTAATAATAACAATATTTTAATGTGTAAATCTTATTCATCATCATCATCTTCTTGAATTTCCAAAAAAGATCCAGACACAAGTCCAACCACACGCCGTCGTACCCTCCTTCACCACTGCGCCAGCGAAGTCGTTGGAGTAGAACTAAGGGTTTTAACCTCTTCTCCTCGTGGTGGTGATCACCACCTCTACAAACCAACCCATTTGAAAGTTCTGACCTTTCTCACCACTATGCCCGTTGCTTGGTTTGCTCATAAATTTGAAGAATTTGTGATGGCGTGAGTTGGTTCATTACCTAGCAATCAAACAAAGTCTCTCATGAAAAGAAGCTTTCGATTATGGGTGTATAAGTGAACACTTTTAATTGGGGATTGCTTACTGTTGTTGCTATAGATTTGGAGGTGTGGGATTTGAGTTGAAGTGGATAGGATCTTGTAGCCAAAGGTGGTGGTGGCGAAGACGGAGGTAACAACGAGAGCCATCTTTTCCAACAACGATCCATACTCTAAGAAGCCTTCTATAGCAGAAAAGATAATTATTTAGAGAAGGGGGATCTGGAGATGGAGGTGGTTGGGAGTTAACCTAAATCCTTAATTAACTAATTAACTAATAAATAGGTTTTTTGAATTAAAAAAAACCTAAAAACCTGCTACAATGGGTCAAAAGCACCTTGTGCATAATAATTTTTCCGAAATAGTGACGATGAGTTAAGGGATGGTGTTAATAGGATCGTCCGTGATTATTTTGGTCAAAATTTATGGATTTTTTTTAAGCGGTCAAAATTTATGGTTAAGCCCATTATCAACATCGGCTACTATTTCTCATAATTTTTGGGCTCATATGACCTAAGTTGTTTTTCGAAAATAAAATATTATTGGGCCTAGATTCTAATTGGTCACGTACAAGGTCCAAAGTGAGAATTTGCAGTGTTATTTTTGTTTTGGTAAAATAGTTACAATATTCAAAAGCTTGTTTTTCTTGACAAATGAAAAAAAAAATGGTTTTGAGGGTAATTAAAGTCACACAAGAAGGGTGATTTGAATTATGTCAATGAAATCTTTTTTCAATAACAATGTTGTCAAAATCTTTTTTGTAGAACTACTTTTTTTTGTAGCGAAGATTCAGAGAAAGAGTGAAGAGGTAGAAAAGATATTGACACACGAGATTTTATACTTGTTCATGTACAAGTATTTGGTATTCACTAAGTATTTCCACTAAGTATTATCAAGGACTTTTCTTACGAGTATTATCAAAGACTTTTCCTACAAGAATTGTTAAGGACTTCTCCTACAAGTATTATCAACGACTTCTCCTAAACTTGTTCGACATAAGTGATTTTCTACTAGATTTCTTCTTGAGAAGATGATAGTAGAACTGTTAAGCTCAATGTGCTCTCTAGTATTTTGAATATGAGATATGAATTTTTGGACTATACTAAGAGACTTGAGATATTTGATCAACAACTTGATTTTTTCTTTCACATGACTGAACTTTTGACCCTCATTTCTTCAAGTGCTTCCTTTTATACTACTTGATTTTTTTTATAGGAAAATGTTTGTTATTAGTAAATTAGTACAAATTATCCCTCATCAGGGTTCGAACCCTGATCCTTCACCTGTAATTACCCTTAGCTCAACCATGTGAGCTATGGTAGAAAGCTGAGTGAAGAATCTTGGTCCAACAGATGGATTTGGATCCTCTTATGTGTAAAAAAACTTGAGAGTGTCAAGTTTCATCATCTCACCATTAACTTTTGTGTAGGTAATAAATGAAAAATAAAATAAAATAAAGTTAATGGTGAGATGATGAAACTTGACACTCTCCAGTTTTTTTACACATGAGAGGATCCAAACCCCGATATATTTGTAACGTCTCTCTAATGTGCATTAAATGCTTCTGTCAGTTGCAGTAGGTATTTTGACAATAGGAATGTAGACTTGACGGTGATCTTTGTGCATCGAAGCTTCTTATTATTCTTGGCACAACGAGATTTCTAATATGACATTTTTGTTTCCATTATATTTTATAACGTTGAAGCATGTTCTATTTTCATCTTACCATATGTTCCAGTATAAGGCCCCGTTTGGATAAACAGCTTAATTAAGCGCTTATGGTCATAAGCGCTTATGACATAAGCGCTTATTCATAAGCTATTTTTAAAAATTTATTGAAATAAATTAAAAATAAGCTGTGTATAAGCATAAGCTGTTTTTCATAAGCTATCCTGAGTAGCTTATGAAAATAAGCTGAAAATAGCTTATGGCAGACCATAAGCTGTTTGCATAAGCTCTCCCAAACACTGACATAAGAGCTTATGCTGTCAGATAAGCTCAAATAAGCTCTTCCAAACTGGGCCTAAAACTAACTCAGAGAAGTTGAGAGAGAGAATTCTAAAAGAAAAAGAAAAGGCGTCAAAACGTGAGAGAGCCCACCGCTTGGGTAGCGTCTCCTATTTATAACTTGGGTTTTCACCCGTTTACATAAATATTGATCAACCCACTATGTTACAGAACTGGTTGGCCCATATCAGTCCACAGACCCACAAGACACCAAGGCTTAAAAAAATTTAAGGCGTAGGGTGTCTTCTTAGTAAGCCCACGGTCGATTGGTTCACCCTTCTAATGTTAAAATAACAACGGGCGCGCAGGCTCCAATTCAGAATGAGAAAGTACAAAATGCAAAAGCTAAATGACATAAGAAAAAACAATTATGCTCCTTAACTTTTACTTCTACACCTCTACTTCATTGTCACGTGCAGAGGTATTGTTACCATGATTGCTTTCGCTTCCCGAAGTCATCGCCACCTGCTCTTGTCATTTCAATAGCAATGCAATCAAAATATTTTGAAACTCACAAAAATAAAGTAAAGAAATCTTTACCATTAAAGGTCATGCGGTGAATGAAACTCCACCAACGCATTAAATGAGAGCAAAAATTCAAACTGAAAAGACATGCTTTGAAATGAAAAGACATGACCCTTTTTTCCCCCAAAACGTTTCACCTCTGGCGACGATTCACTTGATTGAAGTGAAACGTTTTGATCTAGCGGTCGTGATTCTCCATGTTAGAACACGCGTCTGATGACCTTCATCCCAAACCTCACATCTAAGAAAAATCCCTTGTCTATATATAGCCATTTTTACTGCCATTAGACTTACTACTCTCTCTGCAAAACATCAAACTTCAATTTTTCAAAGCTTGTGGGAATCAAAACAAGGCATTTTCGCATTCTGTCGAAGAGCTTCAAGTCTTCCTTCAAGTTTTTCATGAAGTAACCCGTAATTTCCTCTGTTCTTACTACTTTTTCCTTAAAGTCCCATAGAACCTAGATTGTGTCTGTTCTCATGGCTACCGATATAATGCTCTTTTGTAAACTTAAACTTGAAAAACCCAGAATTGTGCCTATGCATGATACATTTTATAACCCGACTTAAATTTCTTCTTTTATCACTAGAGGTAAACATAAATGAAAACCAATTTTCTGGGAAAAAACACCAAGTCTTGACCTTTTCATCTTATAACTCAAATCTCCCTTTCGAATATCAAGACTCCTCTAAAAAATGGCTGCCAAATGAACCCGTAGAACTCCTAGTGTTGCTAACTCCCCTGACCTCGCTGACTCTTCATGGGTTGTTCGTAAAGTTAGAACTAAATTTTCTAAGTTTTCCAACACTAAAAATGTAGTGGAATTAATCACCAACAACAACTTCTATTCTGATGGGAATGACGTTTATTTGAACATAATCCCTTGTGCTCCTGACGAGCCTTGTTGTTTTGGAAAACCGCACGATAAAGGAAAGAACTTTACCTACTTTTACGAAAATGTCTTCTTGGATTTAGAATACACCTTGCCCCTTTCTGATTTCACTTGTTCCATCCTCACCCTTCTGAACATTGCTCCCACCCAACTTCACTATAATAGTTGGGTCTATTTAAAGGCGTTTGAACTTTTGTACGTATGCTTAGGGATAGTACCCAAGTGCAATAGTTTTTCTATTTCTTTGAAACCAGCGCAAAGAGTGTGAAAGCCGGTTACATTTCTCTAGCCTCTACACGTGGGCGTGGGTTGTTCTCACTGTTTAGGAGCAATTATAAGCAATGGAAAGGGAAATTTTTAAATTGAAAGAGACTGAAAAGTGTAAGGATGTTTTCTACTTTAACAATGGAAGCCCAAGGTTTCCCTTTTATTGGACTGACAAATCGGAAGTCGTGTTCAAAATGACTGAAGATTCTTTGACTGAAGAAGAAATGGTAGACTGCAAGTTTCTGTCTACCATTGATTTGAACCTTACTGGATTTTTAAACACCCATAAGCAAAGAAAATTGGGTGAATATGTAGGTAAGAATTTACTTTCCTGCCCGTTCAACTTATTTCTTTTATTATCATTTTTCTAACTTATGTATTTTTCATTTTTACAGCGAAAATGTCTCGCCTTTCCGACGATGAAATTCTCCGCTTCCTCCAAGAACAAAAAGCAGCAAGAAAAAAGATGAATCCCAAGACTCTGCACGAGCCTGATGCGGATATCTCTCGGACTGAAACTAACCCTCCGCTGAAGAGGAAAAGATAGAACAATACCACTGAAACCCTAAAAGAAAAAACTTCTTCCCAGGCTTCTATGGAGAAGTTCATGATGAGAGGGTCCCCTGACCTTGGCAACAAACATGGTTCATCAAGCTCCCCGCTAGTGACTTGGAAAAAACGTTGAAGGAGTTCGAGGAATTAACCTCTGATGAAGTTACTTCACTGTGGGACTCGAAAGTTAACTTCAATTAACTGGTGGAAACCAACCTTGTGTTCAAAGGGGATCATGCAAAGATCAAGAAAATTGGCCTTCAAGAGGCTTGTCTAGCCATGATGACTACGGGTTTGGAAATCGCAGCCATCTCCAAAATGGTTGAATTGGAAATGAATGGCTTTGATGGTATTTCTTCAGCAAAACTGCTCGAAGATAAAGAGAAAGAAAATGCCAACTTGAAGGCCACCCTGAAATTGGTGGAAAAAACCAACAAGGTCAATGAGAAGAAAGCCGCAGATCTCGCTTTGGAGCTCTTGAACTTGAAGAAAAAGCTTGAAGAGGACGAGGCTTCTTTGAAGAAGAAGGATGAAGAGGCGATCAAATTGAAAGAGGATGATACTCATTTAGCCTCTGAAATTGAAAATCTGAGAAGCAGCAACCCCACTCTCGCTTCCGAATCTTCGAAATTGAAGGGCTCTATCTTGAATCAACTCGAAGCCGGCTTTGCCAAGGCTAAAGAGAAAATTACTTTCCTCAATCTGAGCGTACAAATCAAGTTTGAAGGCAATGGGCCCTACACTAGGATTGTTGATGGGAAACTTGTTAACCCAGAAGAAGAAGAAGAAGAAGAAGAAGAAGAAGAAGAAGAAGAAGCAGCCTAAACCTAAGATGAAAAAACACATCTGTTTGAATTCTGAGGTAAACTTGACCTAACTAATTCCCTTAATCCTAAATCAACCCCCAAATCAAAATCAAACCTCAAGCATCAGAACCCTAACTTCCCCAAATTCCCCCAAATTAGAAACTGGAAGGAATTGAAAGAGAGAGCCATAGAATCCTTCTATAATGTGAACCCATTATCATCATTCAGTTTCACGGATCCATCTTCACCATTGTAGCCTCTGCCTCGCCTCAACCCTCTCCTCACTGTCATGGTTTCGATTGAAACCCAGAAAATGTGCAATATGATTTCCATCGATCTGCCATCGCTCTCTCTATCTCTCATCGATCTCCCTCCACCGCTTCTTTCTCCCTCTCGAACAGTCTCACCCCTCTCACCACCGTCTTGGCAAAGATTCAAACCCAACATAGGTGCCAACTTTCTACAATTGATCTCTCGCCACCATCTGCCATCGTGCTCTCTCTATCTCATATCTCGATCTCTCGCCATAATTTGCCAGGATTTGCGTTCTCCGCAGAGCAAATGGGGTTTTTCCTTCACCATCTTCTATTTTTTGGTTGGTGGGGGTTGAATTGGTTGATTGGTGTGGGGAAGAAGAATTGTGGGTGAGGACTGAGGGGAAAAGGGGGTTAGGGTTAACAATGATGGTTTGCGTTTTTTGTTTTTCTTTATTCAAGTTCCGATTTGTTTTCCTTTTGGGTATTTTGGTTTAAGAGCATGTTTTTTGGATTATGGGTTTGTTCTGAACTTGAACAAATTGATGGCTCAGAAACGGATCTTACTGCTGTTCTGAAAGCTTGGTATTCAGCTGGCTTCTACACTGGAAAGTAGCTTCCTTCTCCCTCCTTCGCCTTCTCCTCCTCCGGCGCCGCCTGAGAAGCCATCATCCTGTTCCAGCAGGAGAACCCTCCTTCATTCTTTCTATCTTAAGTTTAGGTTTCTTCTGGTTAATTTGTTAGGGATTAGGGATTAATTTTAAGATTAAAATGTTTAATTATTATTTAGTAATACATGTGTAATAAAAGAAAAATAAAAAAGTCACGTGGAATCGTTACTGTGCAAAAATAGAGCCACATAAGCACATAACATGGGTAGGGACTTATTTATATTAAAAAAAATTCAGGGATCCAAAATCGGAAAAAAAAACATCAGAGACTTATTTTCATATGCCATACAATTCCAAGGACCTCAAGAGCATTTAAACCTATAAATTATGTTTGCAATTCATGTTGTTTGTTCCTGTTGTTTTTAGTTTCACAAATACTTAGAAATATTTACTCTCTGTCGATACTTTACTTCGCAACTAAACATAAACATAAGCTCTAAAGGTCTTAATTACCAAAAACTTGGAAAATATTATCATCCTATGAAACTTATCTTACTTAGAAAATAGGCTAAAAAGCATTTTTGGTCCCTGATGTTTCAAGTTTGTGCAAATTATGCCCCTACTCTATTTTTGTCAACATTTCTACCACTCATGTTTTCAAACAGTGCACCGTCTACCCCTCCGTCAGTCAGGCTTTCTCAGAAGAGGTTCCTGAGTGGATTGGAGAGATGAAGAGGAGTATATGAAGTTGATGATGATCAAGGAAGGAAGTAATATATATTAAATTTGCTTGATGTATATATCAATTATGTATGTAACTGAACTGGTTAAATGCATGTTTTGCTACTTACAGGGCTTGAGTTTGAATCTCTCATGCCCTCTTTTTTCAATTTCACTTGTAATTTCCACTGGCAGGTCCAAAAAATATATAAAAAAAAGCCAAATCAGCTCATTCCGTTAGTTTTTTAACATTTGACTGAAAGAGGGGTAGACAGTGCACTGTTTGAAAACATGAGGGGTAGAAACATCGACAAAAATAGAGTAGGGGCAGAATTTGCACAAACTTAAAACATTAGGGGCCAAAAATGTTTTTATCATCCTATGAAACTTATGTTTCAATGTTACTCCTAACTGCAACTTTCTAGTCCTAACATCAAGTATGAGCATTAATATAGATAAAGCTTAATGTAAAACCCTAGTTTTTAGTTATAGATTAAATAATTAGTTTCCTATTCACGCTTAGGTTTCAGTGTAACGTGAAAGGAACCTAAACAAGTATTTGCTTAATTGGATGACTTAATGAAGGAGAAAGTTCAGGAAATGACTAAGGATGGTACTATAGTCATTTTAAGTTATAGCTCGAGCCATTTCTACACCCGGCTAAGGTTGAGAGTGTCCAAAAAAGGCTATTTCCGCTCCTAGAGCACTGCTTAAGTGAAATTCAAAATCGCTAGAAAAATAAGAACCTTCGTGTATTTATCCATGACCAGTGTTTCATTACGGAACTCTGGACTGTACACACGATAGGTTTGGCTTCCCGAAAGTCCGTCGAAGCTAGGCTTTATTTTCTCGGGGACTTTATTTAAGACCCTGAATGAAGAGATTTTCTATTCGGAGCTTTTAACAAATATTCCATCCGCGTAATCTCATTTCTATCGAAGATTGCGATCTTTCTTCAGAAGGAAGTTTCTTCATCCAACGTCAACTGCAAAAAGTAGTTTTCCGGTGTATTTTGATCCATAATGCGTTTGTATTTTTTTCTTCAACTTAAAGAACCTCGTTCTGATTTTTGGCATTTTGTCGCCAAAAATTCACTTCTTATCAGCAGATGAAAGTACCAGGACGACCAGATCTGAGAAACCTTCTGTAACACCCCGATTTCCAGGTGTCACTTTAGTAACCAAAAATAATCTTTACGCGGAAAACAGGTAATTTTTTTTTTGTTTTCTTTCCTTTAAATCAAAACGATAAGGAAGTAAAGACAAAACCCAACTACTAAACTAACCGATATACATCAAATATAAACATGTACAGCCTCAGCTGCACTTCCACGTCACACACACTCGCAGTGACTCCAAAGTAGTGTGCCCGTAGGCAAATATTTACAGATCCGGAAGTGTGAGTGAGAAAAAGTATAATTACAAACCACTAGGAGAAAGTCGGCCTCAAAATGGCCTAAGCAAAGACCCCTATGGTCCGACTGACTCACTGTGATCCCTCCGTAAGAGAACCACACAAAAAGCCATGCATCGGGAACCTACCCTGTCCCAAAAGCAAAACGAATCAGAGCTATTACAGTAACAACCAACTCCAAAAGACTCTAACCACCCATACCCCACACTACTATCATCGACCCTCCCTCGATCAGGCATGAAGTCCGGGTCCTCGTCGAAAGCTTCAGTAATAGTCGTTCCGCTCCGGGTCTTTCCCGCACAACGAATCATCACGAACCGGCTGACAGACGCCTGGCAGCAGGCCGACCGCCCAAACACAAACATACAAACAAAGCCAAGGCGCTAGGGTCAACTTACAGAATACAATAGATATACAATCAACTTGTGATAAAGGGGGTATATACATATGTTGTATATATATACATATAAGTTATGTATTGCCTACTCTAAGGTATATACATAGCATGTTCTCAAATCTCCTACACAGTTCAATCATTAATACCTAACGATGTTCATCAACATCAAATCATCATAATCTCAACATATGAAGTTAGGTGATAAGGTTAGTCAAACAATGTATCGTCCTCCCAACACACACGTATCCAACTAAACCAATGTTCCCTGTCGTTGCCCTAGGGTAAACGACGATGAAATCTCACGCTTCCATGAAGTCTCACGCTTCAATGGGGTCTTACGCTTTCACGAAGTCTCACGCTTCAGTGAAATCTCACACATTCACGAAGTCTCACGCTTCAGTGAATTTTCACGCATTCACGAAGTCTCACGCTTCAGTGAAGTTTCGCGCCTTCACGAAGTCTCACGCTTCAGTGAAGTTGCACGCCTCCGCAAAGTCTCCCGCTTCAGCAAAGGTTCCCGTCTCCACGAGGTCTCCCGCCTCAGTGAAGTTTCTACTTTCACGAAGTCTCACGCTTCAGTGAAGTTCCATGCTTTCACGAAGTCTCACGCCTCAGTGAAGCTTCCCGTTCTTCACTATGGATGGACCATTCCCGTTATCCATCCTGGATGAACCATTCCCGTTATTCATCCTTGGTGAACCATTCCCGTTATTCACCATATGATATGCACAGGTGAACCATTCCCGTTATTCACCCGATTGATGCAATATGGTTAGCCAAACAACGAATCGCCCTTACCACGGAAGTGTTTAGCTCACAACCCAATCCCAACAAAACCATGAGTTAGTGTCGGTCAATACAACACAACTCCCACCACAAAACCCACAAACAAAGCCCAGAGTCTGTGCCGGTCAATACAGCACGACTCGAACAACACTCCCAAGAGTACTAGAGTACTCGGTGACTTTCAATCATCACCATAGCTCACCTTAGTGGCTTTCCCCAATTCCAAAACTCTCCAAACCCACAACAAAAGCCGACTTTTCCCCGTCTTTCGTAAATATTTTCCCCTTTAGTTCTCCTATGATTATTCGTTTAGTAAAAACGTTTCGAATTGAATTAGTCAAGTTATGAGTTTACTTCTCAAAGTCTAAGTCTCCCAGAGTCTCTAGTTTTCGAAATTCTAATCATTCTAAGTTTTCCAAAAACCCTCCAAAAGAAGTTTCCCGGGGAAAGTCTAAGTATTCAACCGAATCCCAACAAATGGCTAAGTCTCAAATCCCACATTTGAACTTGCCTAGGGTTGTTCATCCAACCCGAAATGTCAAAGATCACCAGATCAATGAATCTCCACTCCGAAGTCGCGTCAAAACGCTCAATCCAACACAACATCAACATCATAAGTTATGAAAACATTCATAACAATAAACCATCATCATAATCAATATCATAGCAAAGCATAAGTCGAATTTATCGACGCCTATTATGAAATCATAGCTAATATATATGTAAGTTGCCCTAACCTCGAGCTGTTCCAGCTTCGCAAACAAAGTTCTCCTCAAACAATTGCTCTGAGTCTTCCAAAGTTCCCTCAACTGAACCTCGGAGAAAAACAAAGCAGAATCCAAACAAAATCGATTAGTTCGATCGCAAAACAATACATAAACGATAGACAAAGCATTAAAGCTTCAGAATAGGACAATCAGGTACGAAAAGACAAGTTTTCGAAACCGAAAAACTCCCCCCTAAAGGAAATAGTCCACGGCCTCAAAGGAAAAAGGGCTTCGGCTCTTTTTCTTTGATCAAATCAATTCACAAGGTAGTTTTACGGTAAAACTAAGGCAAAGAAACTGTCAGAACAATTTTCGGACAATCGGGTCGAAATACGACTACGTAGGGGCATTTTGGTCCAAAATAAAGGCTCAAAACTTCAAAGTTATCAGTTCTGAAAACAGATTTGACAGCAACGATCCTCATGACATCCGTGACAACAAATCCTAAAGGCACGAAGTCAGATTATAGCTTTACGACAATAAAGTTTCGAAATGTGAGACAAAAAGAGTTTTGAGTCAATTTTTCAGATCCTGGACAACTGAATCGCAATCAGAGTTTACTGACAGAGGTTTTAGACTCAGGGGAACATAAGGAACATAACCCAAGCGAGAAATCAGAGAAATCGGACAATTTTAGAAAAAGCTCAAAACTTAGAGCACAGAAACGACTTCAGAAACGCAACAGAAACAACAATCAGAGGTAGGAATCGTGTTAGTTACCTTGATACCTAGAAGTAGGGACGAACTGCACGAAGATTGGTCAATTTTTCGCGAAAATCTCCTCCCCCCTTGCTCTCCACGAATTTGGGCCACTAATGGAGGAAAATGAAAGATATTTTGCTTTTTCGCCTATTTATAGGCGAGCGAAATCCCGGGAAAATGAAAATTTCGCGATTCCGATTTTTGCAGCACGTTCACCAAGGAATTCTAAGAGAGATTCTGGCGTCAGAAATCCAGAACTCAAAACAAATATCTATGATATGGGAAAAACGATATCGAAAATCTCAAAAGCGGTGTAAGTTAAATCTGTCCCGAAAAACTACTTTTTGCTGTGATCGCCGGACGACAAAACTTCCTTCTGAAGAAAGATTGGAAACGTCGAAACAAATCTGGCAACGCGGACGGAATCTTCGTTAGAAGTCCCGAATAGAAAAAGTCTTCATCCATTGCTCGAAAATAGGGTTTCGAAGCAAAGAAATTAGCGTCGGCGGACATCCGAAAAGTGAAACCTATCGTGCGTACAGTCCAGAGTTCCGAAATGAAACGCTGGTCGATGGAAAAATAAAGAGAATCTTTAAATTTTCCGAGAGTTCGAAATCTCACTCAAAACGTTGCTTTAAGAGCGAAATAGCCTATTCTGGACACGCTCGCCCTAAGGCAAGTGTGCAGACGACTCGCACTAACTCCGAAAACAACTACGCAACATTCCTCAAGCAATTCCTGAACTTTCTTCTTCATTAATCTTCCTCAAATATCAACCTCCTGTCACGCTTACACTGATTCTACGCGTGAGTCGGAAACTAGCTTGTTCTGAAAATCCAGGTCTTACAATACTCCCCTCCAAAAAGAAAGTTTCGTCCTCGAAACTCAGAGTTCTGAGAAAATTCCGGAATACAGTTCCTTGATCTGGTCTTCCAATTCCCATGTAGCATTGCCCGTGTCATTGTTCCTCATAACCTTTACTTAAGCAAGCTGTTTTTCCCTTAACTGTTTCACTCTTCTATCCCCACTGTTAACTGTCGGTGTCTCAAAAGACAAACCATCATTCAACTTCATGTCGTCTGGCTCGATCACTTTGCGTCGGATCTCTGCTTGAAATGATACCGGTTGGCACTCCGTGCAGTCGCACAACCTTAGCCACTTACTTCTTTACTTTCGGTCGTCCGAAATTCTTCTTAAACTCGGTGCCTCTCTGTCATCTCAAGGTAAATACTCAACTCGTCCTCGTGATCTTCATCTACAGTCCAAAACTCCACTTGTCCGTTCGATAACTCCTAGACGAAATATTGCATTGGAATCTAATAGTCCATTAACGTCACATCCAACTTCGTAACTATCATCACTCGCACAATGAAATCAATCTCCTACTTAGTCACCATTCGAATTAAAAATCGACTTATGTCCTTATTTCTTGTCCTTCACTAATCTTATCCCCTTCAACATCAAGTTATCAACAACTTATAAGATAATCCTCTTCTTAATATCTAACAATCCATTATTATCGTCTTCTTCCTTAGAACTTCCCTCACTCAAACCTATTTACACTTACTGAAATCCCTAACACTTCGCACCAATCGAGACTTATCCTCTAGAAGATTAAATCATAACTATACCTCAAGGGACTTAACTAGCCATCTTATCATCCGATCCTTCAACATTCTGAGATTTAACTCTTACCGTAACCGCTAACACCACCAAATCTCTTATGTGTACAGGAATCTCAGCTCTCTAGGACAACCTTAGCCCTAGGATTCTTATTCAACTTTAGCAAAATTCACTTGTTACCCGTAATGTGCACCATCAAAATCCATAACAAAGTTTCATCCCCTCTTAGACTCTGAGGAACTTGTCCAAACATAACAACTTCAAGTATTCATCTTAATACTAATACTTTCCTTTTTGTCACTCCATCACCATCTCGTCACTCAACTTCTTAATCTCTCAATCAAATTCTGACAAACTTCGAGTCCTACACACCTTAGACAGACATTCATAGATTTAAAACCTAAACCTTCACCAAGTTTGGTCCTCTAATGACCTTTAATCCTTCAATACTTCTTAAATGGATATCCGTTTCTTAAAAACTATAACTCCTTCACTTACCCAAACGACCTGACCAGTGTCGTCATGCTTTCACATTCACAACTTATTATGCCAACATCATTCAAATCTTATCACATGGTCATTATGTCTGCAACCTCATAAACAACATCAATCGATCACCAACTTATAACCAACCTTAACACTCTACACAACCCAGAATTCCTTTACTTCAAGATCTCTCTTATACTACACCTCAATGGTCTTAACCCGAAACTCACCTTCAGGTCTTCAATCTTCTAAGATTCAACTCCCATTGTCACACCTACAACCATAAGATCTCCTACTCATACGTGATTCTCGGCTCTCAAGATTCAATCTTAACCCTAAGATTTCAATCCAACTTAGTATATCTCACTTAGTAATCTCAGCATATTTCTTTGGAATCCATATCAACAACCTCAAGTATTCAACTTATGCTAAAACTTTCTTTCTCCAACTTAATCATTAATTCAACACTTTTCAAGCGAAAATTCATCTCTTAAGACTATAATGTCTCCACATATTAATCAAACGCTTAGCAAAACTTATTCCTCGAACTCGACTATAACAATCTAGTTCAGAGCTAATTCTTCTCAATCTCGCTACCATCAAGGTATCATCTAAAACATGATTAAATCCAACTTATTTAGTCTCTAACAACTCCCCTCAGCAATCACATAACCTATGACTTCATAACTTCCGAGAAACTACTTAATACTTTTCCAGCACTAAATCTCTTGACTTGGTCTACCTCTACTTGGAGTAATCACACGAACTAACCAACCAATGTCTATACGACACTCATCGACTTTCACAGCTTAATCTTTTACAATCAAATGCTTAACACGAACTTTCCTCCCAAATCCGACTAATCCTCATTCAATTCAAATTCATCTTACCCGTCCTTCTATCAAAGTCCATAACCAGCTGTGATTCCGAATATCACCCCCTCAATATTAGGTTGATCAGGCCTAATACATCGAAGGTGGAAATTTAGAAAAACCCACTGGAACAGTCAATGAGTTCCTATCCTCCAGTAGTCACAAGTATCCTAATACTAAATCCTTTAATGATCCCGCTACGGAACTACACACCCTCAACATGACACGTATACTACCCATACGGAATCTCCCTAAGATTCGTTCTTCAGTTACTAGCTTCCTCATAATCGCATCGGTGGAAGGCTACTTTCTAGACTTAGTGTGCTATTCCCAACCTCGTGTAACTCCTATAGTTAAAACACGAGCAACTTCGAATAAGGTCCTACTAGGGATAATAATCATAAGATCATAGTCTAGGTCGTAAATACAAGTTAGGCGCGTCACACTCGCTTCGAAGAGAAAAGAGTAAGTTATTCTAGAATAAAAGAACAGTTAAAATATTACCATCGTTCCCACGTTCTTCCTCGTTCAACTCCTCAGCTCTTGCCCCCTCCTTGGTATGAATCCTTTCCTCTGTAGCAAATTGTTTTCCTTTCCCAACATTCCCTGATGATTCGCCCTTGAGTGCCTTACAATCTCTGGAGAAATGTCCCGGTTGGTTGCAATTAAAGCATAGTTTTCCCTTGCTCTTGCACTTACTAGCATAGTGCCCTACTTCCCTGCACCTGTAACACGTCACTGCTCTTCCCGAAGTCTTGTTTCATGTCCCTTCGGTAGCATCATTCCCTTTCATCTTACTATCAGACGTTTCCTCCTGGGGTGTCTTGCAGTTCACAGCTAGATGCCCCTCTCGGTTACACTTGAAGCATCTCCATCCAGTCACTGAGCACTTGTTAGCAAAATGCCCAAACTTTCCACAACGAGTACATGTCACACCTTTGTCACCAACTGGCTCCCCTCCAGTATCAGCATTCGTTGGTTTGTAGACTCTCGAGATAAGATCTCTTCCCTTGAAACGCTGATACGGTCCCCACTGATGGTAGCTCTCCCTTCTGTTGTAGCCTTGAGATCCTGACCTTATTGGTCCCCCAGCTCCTGTTCGGTTCATTCCTCTTTGTTGATACATCGCCGTCGCCATCAATCGTTGGTGATGCTCACGTGCAGCCTCTTCAGCGCGCATATAAGCGTCTTCCGCAGCCTGGTTCATCATTGCCTCGATTAGTGTAGCTATTGCCCCCGCCATCCGGTTAAGGTCCACCATCCTATATCTCATCAAACGTCCGATTAGTACTAGCCATACGGTAGCACTAGACAAACCACTCAATCCGATTAAGTAGTAACGCAAACAATTAGAGCGAAAATCGCTCTGCAGACAATCAATTTTCACTCTTTGCAGAGTCACACAACCTAGCACAGAAGACCTATTCCCCAAAGACTCCCAAAAGACTCGACTAAGCTCTGATACCACAATGTAACACCCCGATTTCCAGGTGTCACTTTAGTAACCAAAAATAATCTTTACGCGGAAAACAGGTAATTTTTTTTTTGTTTTCTTTCCTTTAAATCAAAACGATAAGGAAGTAAAGACAAAACCCAACTACTAAACTAACCGATATACATCAAATATAAACATGTACAGCCTCAGCTGCACTTCCACGTCACACACACTCGCAGTGACTCCAAAGTAGTGTGCCCGTAGGAAAATATTTACAGATCCGGAAGTGTGAGTGAGAAAAAGTATAATTACAAACCACTAGGAGAAAGTCGGCCTCAAAATGGCCTAAGCAAAGACCCCTATGGTCCGACTGACTCACTGTGATCCCTCCGTAAGAGAACCACACAAAAAGCCATGCATCGGGAACCTACCCTGTCCCAAAAGCAAAACGAATCAGAGCTATTACAGTAACAACCAACTCCAAAAGACTCTAACCACCCATACCCCACACTACTATCATCGACCCTCCCTCGATCAGGCATGAAGTCCGGGTCCTCGTCGAAAGCTTCAGTAATAGTCGTTCCGCTCCGGGTCTTTCCCGCACAACGAATCATCACGAACCGGCTGACAGACGCCTGGCAGCAGGCCGACCGCCCAAACACAAACATACAAACAAAGCCAAGGCGCTAGGGTCAACTTACAGAATACAATAGATATACAATCAACTTGTGATAAAGGGGGTATATACATATGTTGTATATATATACATATAAGTTATGTATTGCCTACTCTAAGGTATATACATAGCATGTTCTCAAATCTCCTACACAGTTCAATCATTAATACCTAACGATGTTCATCAACATCAAATCATCATAATCTCAACATATGAAGTTAGGTGATAAGGTTAGTCAAACAATGTATCGTCCTCCCAACACACAAGTATCCAACTAAACCAATGTTCCCTGTCGTTGCCCTAGGGTAAACGACGATGAAATCTCACGCTTCCATGAAGTCTCACGCTTCAATGGGGTCTTACGCTTTCACGAACTCTCACGCTTCAGTGAAATCTCACACATTCACGAAGTCTCACGCTTCAGTGAATTTTCACGCATTCACGAAGTCTCACGCTTCAGTGAAGTTTCGCGCCTTCACGAAGTTTCACGCTTCAGTGAAGTTGCACGCCTCCGCAAAGTCTCCCGCTTCAGCAAAGGTTCCCGTCTCCACGAGGTCTCCCGCCTCAGTGAAGTTTCTACTTTCACGAAGTCTCACGCTTCAGTGAAGTTCCATGCTTTCACGAAGTCTCACGCCTCAGTGAAGCTTCCCGTTCTTCACTATGGATGGACCATTCCCGTTATCCATCCTGGATGAACCATTCCCGTTATTCATCCTTGGTGAACCATTCCCGTTATTCACCATATGATATGCACAGGTGAACCATTCCCGTTATTCACCCGATTGATGCAATATGGTTAGCCAAACAACGAATCGCCCTTACCACGGAAGTGTTTAGCTCACAACCCAATCCCAACAAAACCATGAGTTAGTGTCGGTCAATACAACACAACTCCCACCACAAAACCCACAAACAAAGCCCAGAGTCTGTGCCGGTCAATACAGCACGACTCGAACAACACTCCCAAGAGTACTAGAGTACTCGGTGACTTTCAATCATCACCATAGCTCACCTTAGTGGCTTTCCCCAATTCCAAAACTCTCCAAACCCACAACAAAAGCCGACTTTTCCCCGTCTTTCGTAAATATTTTCCCCTTTAGTTCTCCTATGATTATTCGTTTAGTAAAAACGTTTCGAATTGAATTAGTCAAGTTATGAGTTTACTTCTCAAAGTCTAAGTCTCCCAGAGTCTCTAGTTTTCGAAATTCTAATCATTCTAAGTTTTCCAAAAACCCTCCAAAAGAAGTTTCCCGGGGAAAGTCTAAGTATTCAACCGAATCCCAACAAATGGCTAAGTCTCAAATCCCACATTTGAACTTGCCTAGGGTTGTTCATCCAACCCGAAATGTCAAAGATCACCAGATCAATGAATCTCCACTCCGAAGTCGCGTCAAAACGCTCAATCCAACACAACATCAACATCATAAGTTATGAAAACATTCATAACAATAAACCATCATCATAATCAATATCATAGCAAAGCATAAGTCGAATTTATCGACGCCTATTATGAAATCATAGCTAATATATATGTAAGTTGCCCTAACCTCGAGCTGTTCCAGCTTCGCAAACAAAGTTCTCCTCAAACAATTGCTCTGAGTCTTCCAAAGTTCCCTCAACTGAACCTCGGAGAAAAACAAAGCAGAATCCAAACAAAATCGATTAGTTCGATCGCAAAACAATACATAAACGATAGACAAAGCATTAAAGCTTCAGAATAGGACAATCAGGTACGAAAAGACAAGTTTTCGAAACCGAAAAACTCCCCCCTAAAGGAAATAGTCCACGGCCTCAAAGGAAAAAGGGCTTCGGCTCTTTTTCTTTGATCAAATCAATTCACAAGGTAGTTTTACGGTAAAACTAAGGCAAAGAAACTGTCAGAACAATTTTCGGACAATCGGGTCGAAATACGACTACGTAGGGGCATTTTGGTCCAAAATAAAGGCTCAAAACTTCAAAGTTATCAGTTCTGAAAACAGATTTGACAGCAACGATCCTCATGACATCCGTGACAACAAATCCTAAAGGCACGAAGTCAGATTATAGCTTTACGACAATAAAGTTTCGAAATGTGAGACAAAAAGAGTTTTGAGTCAATTTTTCAGATCCTGGACAACTGAATCGCAATCAGAGTTTACTGACAGAGGTTTTAGACTCAGGGGAACATAAGGAACATAACCCAAGCGAGAAATCAGAGAAATCGGACAATTTTAGAAAAAGCTCAAAACTTAGAGCACAGAAACGACTTCAGAAACGCAACAGAAACAACAATCAGAGGTAGGAATCGTGTTAGTTACCTTGATACCTAGAAGTAGGGACGAACTGCACGAAGATTGGTCAAGTTTTCGCGAAAATCTCCTCCCCCCTTGCTCTCCACGAATTTGGGCCACTAATGGAGGAAAATGAAAGATATTTTGCTTTTTCGCCTATTTATAGGCGGGCGAAATCCCGGGAAAATGAAAATTTCGCGATTCCGATTTTTGCAGCACGTTCACCAAGGAATTCTAAGAGAGATTCTGGCGTCAGAAATCCAGAACTCAAAACAAATATCTATGATATGGGAAAAACGATATCGAAAATCTCAAAAGCGGTGTAAGTTAAATCTGTCCCGAAAAACTACTTTTTGCTGTGATCGCCGGACGACAAAACTTCCTTCTGAAGAAAGATTGGAAACGTCGAAACAAATCTGGCAACGCGGACGGAATCTTCGTTAGAAGTCCCGAATAGAAAAAGTCTTCATCCATTGCTCGAAAATAGGGTTTCGAAGCAAAGAAATTAGCGTCGGCGGACATCCGAAAAGTGAAACCTATCGTGCGTACAGTCCAGAGTTCCGAAATGAAACGCTGGTCGATGGAAAAATAAAGAGAATCTTTAAATTTTCCGAGAGTTCGAAATCTCACTCAAAACGTTGCTTTAAGAGCGAAATAGCCTATTCTGGACACGCTCGCCCTAAGGCAAGTGTGCAGACGACTCGCACTAACTCCGAAAACAACTACGCAACATTCCTCAAGCAATTCCTGAACTTTCTTCTTCATTAATCTTCCTCAAATATCAAACTCCTGTCACGCTTACACTGATTCTACGCGTGAGTCGGAAACTAGCTTGTTCTGAAAATCCAGGTCTTACACCTTCAGTTTTAATTTTTTTCACCTCCGCTTAGAGAGAGAGGCCGCGGGTAGAGAGAGAGGAGGAGGAGAGATCTTCGCGAGTTCTTGTCCGATCGACCCGATTTCAGTTTCTTTGGATCGACAGCGAGGTAACCTTTCTACTTCTTACCTTTGTTTGTAATTTCTGTCGCTTTTCACCATGTCTTTCTGTGATCAAAGTTTTGAGCATTTTGCAAAAACAACTTCTTAATTCGATTTCTTCTTTTAATCATCTTCTATGCCTTTCCCGCGTTCCATATTCACCGCCAATGCGCTCGGATTTTCTTTGAGTCGCCGTAGATCTGAAAATAGTGGAAATACCCATTTTTCTTCATAGCCTTGCTTTTGAACAAAAAATTCACGACTTAACCTAGTGCCTCTAGAATTAGTTGCTATAAAAGACATTCTTTACGACTCTATCAAATTTCTTTTTCAAAATTTCAACTTTCAGTTTTTGAGCCTAAAGTCTTGATCCAAATACCCCTATTTGCATTTCAATTCTGAGCATTTTTTTACCTTAGTTATAACCTTAGATTACCTAGGAATTAAATTGGATCGAAGGAAAAGCGCCGAAATTCTAAAATTTTGTGAGTGGCCGAGAGCACCTAAGAATGAAGAGAGAAAATTCTTTTTTCGCGAAAACTCATCCTTTCGTCTTAGATTATCATACTTTGAAGCTTTTAAAGTTGCGTCTGACGTTAGTTAATACTGTTTAGATTGTTTTGACTGCTTTTGATTGAGTAATGTTATATTTTCTCAAGGGGTTGGTTTTGGAATACTTGGAAGCTGTTGAGGAAGCGAGTGAGGAACCCCTGCACTGTGAAGCTGGACGATTTTGAGGTGAGGGCAACTTACTTGCTAGCTAATGTCTTACGCGTCGATAACTTCGACTTGTTTATTTGATTGTGATGATATTGATTGAGCTGAATTGGGAAATGTTTTCTGAGGCTCCGACCGTTGTTAAACTTGAGACTTATGTCTCCGTTTTCTGGGGCTTCGGCCGACATATGTCTTGATGATTTGATTGTTGCTATGATTGATGTTGACTGAATCACATGCTTTATATGTGCTAAGTGGCTAATCATAGGTGTAAGATCAAGTTTTGATCTAGTAGTACAACTCTATGTTTTGATGATTACAAGTTAACCTTTTGATATGAACAATTGTGGTACTCTAACGTGTTTTTCTGAGTGTGTTGTTTACAGGCTCTGACCTCTATTTCATCTCACACGAATCAGAAGCACTGTGCTTAAAGAGTGACCCAAGCATCGCTTTCGCATTGTCCATGTTCAGTCTGAACAGTGGAAAAGCTTCAGAAGATCTGAAGTAAATCAAGCTCTGATAAGGACTCAGCTCACTTGAAGATCTGATGATCCAGAAGATCTGACAACCAAGAGACTCTGAAGGCTCAGAAGCTCTGATGGTGAAGAAGACTCTGACGATCCAGACTCTGAAGAGTGAAGACTCTGAAGTCCAGAAGCAACTGGCTCTGAAGACCATGTACTGATCCTCTGAAGTGAAGATCAGAAGGTACAACGGTTAGAGGATCCAAGCTTCCCTCTGACTCTGATCAATCAGTTTCACAAGTTCCAACACGAAACGCTCCTCTGATCAGAAGTCTACGAGGTTAAGGTCAAGTCACTATCCAAAGTACAAAAGCAAAGTGTACTATCCTGACGACCTACCTAACATCCTCAGCCACAGCAGAAGCTGGAATTTCCAGAACTGCCCTCCAACGGTAGCATTTCCATGCAACGTTCAACCCTAATCCTTGGAGTATAAATAGAGGCTGAAGATTGAAAGAAGCGGCTAGAAGCATTCACATACGCGCAAGAAATATTCAAATCCTTCTAAGCTTTCTTTCATATTGAATTTCATTGTGTTTACTATAAGCTTTTTAGAAGCACTTTCTTTGTAAACAAGAACTTCATATACAGTTGTATAGTTTTCCTTTAGGAGATCAAGGTTGATCGGATCCTAGAGAAGACTAAGAGAGTGAATCTTAGTGAGAGCTAAGTCAGTGTATTGTTAGTCACTTGTAGGTTTCAAGTGCAGTTGTAACACATACCTGATTAGTGGATTGCCTTCATTCTAAGAAGGAAGAAATCACCTTAACGGGTGGACTGGAGTAGCTTGAGTGATTTATCAAGTGAACCAGGATAAAATCCTTGTGTGCTTTTCTATCTCTCATCTTAAGCACTTTGTTCTCGAAAAGGTTTGTTAAAATCTTTAAGGTGGAAGTTTTATTTTTAAAACGTTATTCAAACCCCCCCCTTTCTACCGTTTTTCATACCTTCAATTGGTATCAGAGCGCAAGTTATGATTACCACACCTAACAGTGTTCAGTGATCCGGGCCGGTGTGAAAAACAATGGCTACCACCAGTGAAACACAGAAAGATGGATACAATGCAAAGCCTCCTATGTTCGACGGTCAAAGGTTTGAATATTGGAAAGATAGACTCGAGAGTTTCTTTCTGGGTTTTGATGCAGATCTCTGGGATATTATTGTGGATGGCTATGAGCGTCCAACTGATGAAGAAGGCAAGAAGATCCCAAGGTCAGAGATGACTGCAGATCAAAAGAAGCTTTACTCTCAACATCACAAAGCTAGAGCAATTCTTCTAAGTGCTATTTCCTATGAAGAGTACCAGAAGATTACAGATCGTGAGTATGCAAAAGGCATTTTTGAATCCCTGAAGATGTCTCATGAAGGAAACAAGAAAGTCAAAGAATCAAAGGCATTGTCCTTGATCCAAAAGTATGAATCCTTCGTCATGGAGCCAAACGAGTCCATTGAAGAAATGTTTTCCAGATTTCAGTTGCTTGTAGCTGGAATACGACCTCTCAACAAGAGCTACACAACAAAAGATCATGTCATAAGGGTCATCAGGTGTCTTCCTGAAAGCTGGATGCCTTTAGTGATATCAATTGAGCTCACAAGAGATGTCGAGCATATGAGTTTAGAAGAACTCATTAGCATTCTGAAATGCCATGAGCTGAAGCGTTCTGAGATGCAAGATCTGAGGAAAAAGTCTATAGCCTTGAAATCCAAATCTGAGAAGGCTAAGTCTGAAAAGTCAAAGGCTCTCCAAGCTGAAGCAGAAGAATCTGAAGAAGTATCAGAAGATTCTGATGAAGATGAGCTGACTCTGATCTCCAAGAGACTCAACCGCATCTGGAAGCACAGGAAGAGCAAGTACAAAGGCTCTGGAAAGGAAAAAGGAAAGTCTGAATCCTCAGGCCAGAAGAAGTCATCAATTAAGGAAGTCACATGCTTTGAGTGCAAAGAATCAAGGCACTACAAAAGTGATTGTCCAAAGTTGAAGAAGGACAAGAAGCCAAAGAAGCACTTCAAGACGAAGAAGAGTCTGATGGTGACATTTGATGAATCAGAGTCAGAGGATGTTGACTCTGATGGTGAAGTCCAAGGACTCATGGCTATTGTCAAAGACAAAGGAGCAGAGTCAAAGGATGTTGTTGACTCTGACTCAGAATCAGAAGGAGATTCAAAATCAGACGATGAAAATGAGGTATTCGCTTCTTTCTCAACCTCTGAACTGAAACATGCTTTGTTTGATATCATGGATAAGTATAACTCTTTATTGTCTAAGCATAAGAAGCTGAAAAAGAACTTATCTGCTGTTTCTAAGACTCCTTCTGAACATGAGAAAATTATTTCTGATTTGAAAAATGATAATCATGCTTTGATCAATTCTAACTCTGTGCTTAAGAACCAGATTGCTAAGTTAGAAGAAATAGTTGCTTGTGATGCCTCTGATTGTAGAAATGAATCTAAGTATGAAAAGTCTTTTCAAAGATTCCTGGCTAAGAGCGTAGATAGAAGCTTAATGGCTTCAATGATCTATGGCGTAAGCAGAAATGGAATGCATGGCATTGGCTATTCTAAACCAATTAGAAATGAGCCATCTGTGTCTAAAGCTAAATCTTTGTATGAATGCTTTGTTCCCTCTGGTACCATATTGCCTGATCCTTTACCTGCTGAAGTTGCTAAACCCCCTCTCAAAAAGGGATCTTTCTCCATGTCTAAATATCATGCAAAAATTCCTTTACATTATCATGTTGAGAAACCCAAGGTGATCAGAACCTCTGGGGTAACTAACAAGAGAGGACCTAGAAAGTGGGTACCTAAGGACAAGATTATCTATGTTGCAGATATCCTTGATAGCTCCACTGAAACACCAATCATGGTATCTGGACAGTGGATGCTCGCGTCACATGACGGGAGAAATGCGTATGTTCCAAGAGCTAAAACTTAAGCCTGGAGGCGAAGTTGGCTTTGGAGGAAATGAAAAGGGTAAAATTGTTGGTACTGGTACTATTTGTGTAGATAGTAGTCCATGCATTGATAATGTGTTATTGGTAGACGGCTTAACTCATAACTTATTGTCTATAAGTCAATTAGCTGACAAGGGTTATGATGTTATCTTTAATCAAAAGTCTTGCAGGGCTGTAAGTCAGATCGATGGCTCTGTTCTTTTTAACAGCAAGAGGAAGAACAACATTTATAAGATCAGATTATCTGAGTTGGAGGCTCAGAATGTGAAGTGCCTTCTGTCTGTTAATGAAGAGCAGTGGGTATGGCATAGACGGTTAGGGCATGCCAGCATGAGAAAGATTTCTCAGCTGAGCAAGCTAAACCTTGTCAGGGGCTTGCCCACTCTGAAGTTCGCTTCAGACGCTCTTTGTGAAGCATGTCAGAAAGGAAAATTCACAAAAGTCCCTTTCAAGGCAAAGAATGTTGTCTCAACCTCAAGGCCGTTGGAACTTCTGCATATCGACCTTTTTGGACCAGTGAAAACTGAGTCTATAGGTGGCAAGAGATATGGGATGGTCATTGTTGACGACTATAGCCGCTGGACATGGGTAAAGTTTCTAACCCGCAAGGATGAGTCTCATGCTGTGTTCTCTACCTTCATAGCCCAAGTGCAAAACGAGAAGGCTTGTAGGATTGTGCGTGTCAGAAGTGACCATGGTGGAGAGTTTGAGAATGACAAGTTTGAGAGTCTGTTTGACTCCTATGGAATTGCACATGATTTCTCTTGTCCCAGAACTCCTCAACAAAATGGTGTTGTTAAGAGGAAGAACAGAACTCTTCAGGAGATGGCTAGAACCATGCTCCAGGAAACTGGCATGGCTAAGCACTTTTGGGCAGAGGCAGTAAACACAGCGTGTTACATTCAGAACAGAATCTCTGTGAGACCAATTCTGAATAAGACTTCCTATGAATTGTGGAAGAACATTAAACCCAACATTTCTTACTTTCATTCTTTTGGTTGTGTTTGTTATGTTCTTAATACTAAGGATAGATTGCATAAATTTGATGCTAAATCTTCTAAATGTCTATTACTTGGTTACTCTGATAGATCTAAAGGTTTTAGATTTTATAATACTGATGCTAAGACTATTGAAGAGTCTATTCATGTTAGATTTGACGATAAGCTTGACTCTGATAAGTCAAAGCTAGTTGAGAAGTTTGCAGATTTAAGTATTAATGTTTCTGACAAAGGCAAAGCTCCAGAGGAAGCTGAGCCAGAGGAAGATGATCCAGAAGAAGAAGCTGGTCCCTCTGATTCACAACCTCAGAAGAAAAGCAGAATCATTGCATCACATCCTAAGGAATTGATTCTGGGCAACAAAGACGAACCAGTCAGAACCAGATCAGCCTTTAGACCCTCTGAAGAGACTCTGCTCAGTCTGAAAGGATTGGTGTCCTTAATTGAACCCAAGTCCATAGATGAAGCTCTTCAGGACAAGGATTGGATTCTGGCTATGGAAGAAGAATTGAATCAATTTTCCAAGAATGATGTTTGGAGCTTAGTGAAGAAGCCTCAAAGTGTTCATGTAATTGGAACAAAATGGGTTTTCAGAAATAAGCTAAATGAGAAAGGAGATGTAGTCAGAAACAAGGCAAGGCTAGTTGCTCAAGGCTACAGTCAGCAGGAAGGAATAGACTACACTGAAACATTTGCTCCAGTAGCTAGACTAGAATCAATCAGACTGCTGATCTCTTTCTCAGTGAATCACAACATAGTTCTTCATCAGATGGATGTAAAGAGTGCTTTCCTAAATGGTTACATATCAGAGGAAGTCTACGTTCATCAACCCCCAGGTTTTGAAGATGAGAAGAATCCAGACCATGTGTTCAAACTGAAGAAATCACTCTATGGTCTGAAGCAAGCTCCCAGAGCATGGTATGAGAGACTCAGCTCATTCCTTCTGGAGAATGAGTTTGTAAGGGGTAAAGTAGATACAACTCTCTTTTGCAAAACTTACAAAGATGATATCTTAATTGTGCAAATCTATGTTGATGATATAATATTTGGCTCTGCTAATCAATCTCTATGCAAAGAATTTTCTAAGATGATGCAGGCTGAATTTGAGATGAGTATGATGGGAGAACTAAAGTACTTTCTGGGAATACAAGTTGATCAAACACCAGAAGGAACATATATCCATCAGAGCAAGTACACTAAAGAACTTCTGAAGAAGTTCAACATGCTGGAATCTACAGTGGCCAAAACTCCAATGCATCCTACATGCATTCTGGAGAAAGAAGATGCAAGTGGTAAAGTTTGTCAGAAGCTCTATCGTGGTATGATAGGATCACTTCTATACTTAACTGCATCTAGGCCAGATATATTGTTTAGTGTTCATTTATGTGCTCGGTTCCAATCAGATCCAAGGGAAACCCACTTAACTGCTGTTAAGAGGATCCTAAGGTATCTGAAAGGCACCACTAACCTTGGCTTGATGTATAAGAAAACATCAGAGTATAAGCTTTCAGGTTATTGTGATGCTGGTTATGCTGGAGATAGAACAGAGAGAAAAAGCACTTCTGGAAATTGTCAATTTATGGGAAGCAACTTAGTCTCATGGGCAAGCAAGAGGCAATCAACCATTGCACTATCCACTGCAGAGGCAGAATATATCTCAGCAGCAATATGAGCACTCAGATGCTCTGGTTGAAACATCAGCTGGAGGACTATCAGATCCTTGAGAGCAATATCCCAATCTACTGTGATAACACTGCTGCAATATCTTTGAGTAAGAATCCTATCTTACATTCAAGGGCAAAGCACATTGAGGTAAAGTATCACTTCATTAGAGATTATGTACAGAAGGGCGTACTTCTTCTGAAGTTTGTTGATACTGACCATCAATGGGAAGATATCTTTACAAAGCCCTTAGCAGAGGATAGATTTAATTTTATTCTGAAAAATCTGAATATGGACTTTTGTCCAGAATGAAGATGGATCAGAACCTCTGACTATGATACTTCTTGATCAGAAGATGTCTAGTCCAGAAGGTAACTCTAACAGAGTGTATGTACCCATTGGTGCTGACTCTGAACCTGAGACAGTAAACGTGTGTCAGTATCTCTGATGCATAGTTCCTTGTGCCCGTGTGACAGTCTGTCGTAATGAGTGTAGATGTGTTTCTCTCCTGCGTGTGATATGTGTATTTACTGTTACTATGAGGTCTTTAATTTTTAACCGTTGATTTTAACTTGCTTTTTGATCAACAACGGTTACTTTTAAAAACCCACTATACACACACGTTCTCCTACACTTAAGGTCTTACATTCTCTCTCTTCAGTTTTTCAAAACCTCTCACCCACGATCTCTCTCTCTCTCTATATTCATCATCTTCATCTTCCTTTCTACCCAAAACCTTCAACCGCTCAAGATGGTGAGACAAAACAGAAACGAAGCTGCAGGTGCAACCAGGTTTCCTCATATGGTAGTAGGGCAAGCTACAGGACAGGCAGGTCCTGAGGTTCAGGAAACTCAAGCTCCGGCTCAAGAGCAGATGATTCCGATCGCAGAACGGGACTGTGCCGTTCACTGCGTGTATGCTCCTGAAGAACTCCAAGTTCTTGCAGAATGGAGATTCGACCTCGACAAACTTGCTGCAAATGGGTATGACTTGCGCCCTGAAGTTCAAGCTCAGGGATGGGAAGAGTACTTCAACAGGCTCAGAGGACCAATCTATGACAAATTGGTCAAGGAATTCTGGAAGCATGCTGACTGCGATGACACTCAGGTGGTTTCCCAAATTGCCGGAAGGAGGATAATCATCACTGAGAAGTCGATTGTGAATCTGCTAGGTGCAGAAACTGCAAATGGGTATCGATTTCAACTGACAGAATCGAAGCTGAAACCCAAAACCAAGGATGAAACCAATAAGGCTCTGTACACCACATACAAACCGGGCAAGACTGACTACAAAGTGGTGGATCTTCATCCCAAGCTCAGAATCTGGCACAAGATTCTGCTGCACTGCATCAATCAGAGGCCAAAGGGCAGTTCTCCAGACTACATCAACTTCTGCCAGAAGGCGATGTTATTCTTCATCCAAGATAAGAAGAAGATCTGCCTCCCCTTCTTCCTGTTCTCTTACCTGAAGGAATGTATCAGGAAGTCAAGGACAACTGCCTCCCTCAAGTCTGCCATCAAGTATATTCCCTTTGGGAGATTGCTATCAGATCTCTTCATTGAGAGCAACTTTGTGCAAGATTTGATCAAGGCAGGATGCACAGAGGATCTGACCACCATCGTTAGTGATGTCTTCACTGCCAATTCCTTGAAGAAGATGGGTCTAGTCAAGAAGAAAATTGCCCCAGATCATGAAGATACATCTGCTGAAATCAGACAGAGAAGGGTGCCTCTGAACGACTATCCTTTGTGGACCCAGGCAGACAACCCAGAAGCTATCAGGTGCTACGTTGAAGATCTAAGAGCACAAGGCTTTGAGATTGATGTCGATGAGTTCTTCAGGCGATTGCCACCAGCTCCAGAGTTTGACTCTCCTCCCAAGAGGAAAGTTCAGAGAAAAATGATCTTAGAGGAATCTTCTGAGGAGTCTGAAATCCCTCTCCAGAAGAAGAAAAAGGCTGATAAGAGGAAGCATGCTGAAACCACTTTGCCTGATGATGCTGATGATGGTGATGATGGTCATAATGAAGATGGTCCTTCTCCTCCAAAGAAGAAGAAGAAACAAGTCAGAATTGTGGTGAAGCCTACCAGGGTGGAACCAGCTGCTCAAGTGATCAGAAGGATTGAAACTCCTTCCAGAGTGACTCGGTCATCAGTGCGATCATCAAGTAAGTTTGTTGTTGATTCTGATGATGATTTAAATACATTTGATGCACTCCCTATCTCTGTTATGCTCAAACGATCTTTAAACCCACTCACTCCTATCCAAGAGTCCCAATCAGCTGCACAAACCACTTCTCCACCAAATTCCCCAAGATCTTCATTTTTCCAACCTTCCCCAAATGAAGCACCTCTTTGGAATATGCTTCAGAACCAACCTACCGAACCCTCTGATCCAACCTCACCCATTACCATTCAATACAATCCATCTGAACCCATTATTCTTGAACCCTCTGAACCTGAACTCACAATTCCTGTCCAACCAGAACCTGAACCCAGAACATCTGATCACTCTGTCCCCAGAGCATCAGAACGTCCTGCTGCCAGAACCACTGATATAGATTCTTCAACTGCCTATACTCCTGTATCATTCCCAATCAATGTTGCTGATTCCTCACCTTCCAATGACTCTGAATCAGTTAGGAAAGAAAAAGTGTCTGCTATTCCTGAGTACTACCTCACAGTACCAAGCCCTAGGAGATACCCTGGACCTAGACCTGAACGTCTAGTTGACCCAGATGAACCTATCCTGGCTAACCCTTTGCATGAGGCAGACCCTTTGGCTCAACAAGCTCAACCCGACCCTGTCCATCAAGAGCCTATTCAACCGGAACCAGAAAACTCTGTGTCTAACCATTCTTCGGTTAGGTCACCACATCCTCTGGTTGAAACCTCTGAACCTCACCTTGGAACCTCTGAACCAAATGCTCAAATGTTTAACATTGGTTCTCCTCAAGGTGTCTCTGAGGCAAACAGTAGCAACCACCCAACCTCTCCTGAAACCAACCTATCCATTGTTCCCTACACTCACATAAGACCAACCTCTCTCTCTGAGTGCATCAGTGTTTTTAATCATGAAGCTTCACCGATGATTCGCAACGTCAAAGGTCATACTGATCTGAGTGAGAATCCTGACTCTGTTGCTGAGGAATGGAATAATCTGAGTACTTGGTTAGTTGCTCAGGTTCCTGCTATGATGAGTCATCTCATTGCTGAAAGGGATCAAAGGATAGTAACTGCTAAGCAAAGGTTTGCAAGAAGAGTGGCTCTACATGAACAACAGCAAAGAACGAAGTTACTTGAAGCTGTTGAAGAGGCCAGAAGAAAGAAAGAGCAAGCAGAAGAAGCTGCACGTCAAGCAGCTATACAAGCTGAAAATGCAAGATTAGAAGCTGAGAGACTTGAAGCTGAAGCTGAAGCTCTTAGATGTCAGGCTCTTGCACCAGTGGTTTTCACTCCTGCTGCTTCTGATTTCACTCCAGATCATCAATCTGCTCAGACCGTCCCTTCAAGCTCTACACAGCCAAGCCAGTCCAGACTCGACATCATGGAATAACGACTTGATACTCATGAGTCTCTGTTAATGGACATGAAGCAAATGATGACGGAACTTCTGCGTCGCTCTGATAAACCCTAGTCTTAGGGTCTCTTCGTTTTTCCTTCTTAACTTTGTTTTATTTTAACTTCTGTTTATTTTCCTCCGCTACTTTAGTTATTCTGCTTTGTTCGTTTGTGATTATCTATGCATATATATATATATATATATATATATATATATCTATCACATTGTGTTTGCAAAATTTTTGTTTATTCATAATCATTATGTGTTTACACCATACATTTCCTTCTTTCCTAAAGTCTAGAATGGAGGATCCTTCCTCATTCTTCTGCACTCTTGGCGCTGCTCTGACCTCTCCCTCTCCAGACGATCCAGTGAATACTGGATGTTGTTGAGATTGACGTTTAGTTCATCCCTCTCCAGAATCTCTTCTGTTGTCTTGAGCTTCTTCTCTAGGGTTTCCTTCTCTTCCAGCAGTTTCAGCTCAAGCTGGCTGAGTTCTTGAACTTCTTCCACGAAGGCAAGAAATTCTTTCAGATCCCTCTCTAGCTCTGGACGAAGATCCTCCTCAAGCAGTGTCTTCGTCAGCTCATGTATTGTTCGTGTTCCATCCGGGTGCCGAATGTTCAGGAACATGTCTTCTTCGAAGGCTTTCCTTCTGAGCTCTTCTAGTGCAACCCTGTATGAAGCCATTTCTGATTATGATATTGATCGAGTTGTGAAGCTTACCCATTTCTCCATCGCTTTATATAGGCTTCATTTTCTCTCTGAAAGTTAATACAGTTTCTCGAGGTTAAGTTCTTGGTAACTGACCCTTCTCTTTACTCCCTTGGCCGGTGGTAAACGTTCTTTTTTTTTTTGCATTAACTCTTCTCTTTAATTCGCCTAACTCTGATTCATGCATCATTTTATTTTCTTAAAACTTAGACCTTCTCTAAGGGGGAGTACCTTGTACTTCAAGCTAAGTTTTTTACACCCCAAGCTTTTTGCTTATGACAAAAAGGGGGAGTACAACCCAGTTTTTAATGTGTAAGATGTGTTAGTGTGATTTATTTTTCCTTTGGAGAATTTAAGAGTTCCACCTTTATGACCATAGATGTGTCACTAGGCAAATACAAGGAATACATTTCACTTCTTCTGAAGTGATATTAGTTTGACTCTGATACCTTGTCCGTTGACTCTGATTACTTATGCGCTCTGATTATTCTATTTCATCTATGTCATAAGTTTTTCACTCTGAACTCTTATATTATTTAGCTCAGAATCTAGACTTTTCTAACGTTTTCATCAAGTATTAGATTCAGGGGGAGCTAAGCTCAGAATCAAGCAGTGACTTGAATTCAGAATGAGCAAGATAAACTATTCACATCAGGATAAGTCTTATTCTATATCCCTAAACTCTGAGTGAATTCAGTTTAATGTTTAAGTATTGTTCATCAAAAATCTTAGTTTTGTCATCATCAAAAAGGGGGAGATTGTAAGATCAAGTTTTGATCTAGTAGTACAACTCTATGTTTTGATGATTACAAGTTAACCTTTTGATATGAACAATTGTGGTACTCTAACGTGTTTTTCTGAGTGTGTTGTTTAAAGGCTCTGACCTCTATTTCATCTCACACGAATCAGAAGCACTGTGCTTAAAGAGTGACCCAAGCATCGCTTTCGCATTGTCCATGTTCAGTCTGAACAGTGGAAAAGCTTTAGAAGATCTGAAGTAAATCAAGCTCTGATAAGGACTCAGCTCACTTGAAGATCTGATGATCCAGAAGATCTGACAACCAAGAGACTCTGAAGGCTCAGAAGCTCTGATGGTGAAGAAGACTCTGACGATCCAGACTCTGAAGAGTGAAGACTCTGAAGTCCAGAAGCAACTGGCTCTGAAGACCATGTACTGATCCTCTGAAGTGAAGATCAGAAGGTACAACGGTTAGAGGATCCAAGCTTCCCTCTGACTCTGATCAATCAGTTTCACAAGTTCCAACACGAAACGCTCCTCTTATCAGAAGTCTACGAGGTTAAGGTCAAGTCACTATCCAAAGTACAAAAGCAAAGTGTACTATCCTGACGACCTACCTAACATCCTCAGCCACAGCAGAAGCTGGAATTTCCAGAACTGCCCTCCAACGGTAGCATTTCCATGCAACGTTCAACCCTAATCCTTGAAGTATAAATAGAGGCTGAAGATTGAAAGAAGCGGCTAGAAGCATTCACATACGCGCAAGAAATATTCAAATCCTTCTAAGCTTTCTTTCATATTGAATTTCATTGTGTTTACTATAAGCTTTTTAGAAGCACTTTCTTTGTAAACAAGAACTTCATATACAGTTGTATAGTTTTCCTTTAGGAGATCAAGGTTGATCGGATCCTAGAGAAGACTAAGAGAGTGAATCTTAGTGAGAGCTAAGTCAGTGTATTGTTAGTCACTTGTAGGTTTCAAGTGCAGTTGTAACACATACCTGATTAGTGGATTGCCTTCATTCTAAGAAGGAAGAAATCACCTTAACGGGTGGACTGGAGTAGCTTGAGTGATTTATCAAGTGAACCAGGATAAAATCCTTGTGTGCTTTTCTATCTCTCATCTTAAGCACTTTGTTCTCGAAAAGATTTGTTAAAATCTTTAAGGTGGAAGTTTTATCTTGAAAACGTTATTCAAACCCCCCCCTTTCTACCGTTTTTCATACCTTCAATAGGATGTGTTGATATCTGTGAATATACTTTGTTGGACTGTACTAACTGAATTGTACAATAACTTATATATATTGTGGAATCATCGGAGTGTGGGAAAATGAGAACTTTTGCCATGCTAGTGACAGAACTTTTAAGGGAATGATTGACAGGTTGGACCAAGGTTCGAACCTTTGTTGTTTTAGGAGATCGAGACCTTCTCAGGGAATTACACGGGTTTAAGGGAAATCTTAGAACTTATAGAGTTAGAGACAAAAAGGAATAGAGATCGTTTTACAAATGAAATTCGTAATACGCTAAACAACCTTAGAACACTTTAAAATATTGATAACATATTGAAAAATTCTTAGAGCTTGAATATGAGTTTTGGGAATATGAGAAGTGTCGATGATCCTAGTTTTGGGGAAACCCTGTGTGCTTTGGCACCTTTTCCCCAATGGGCAGTTTAATGTTAGGCTACCTAAGAGATAAGTCTGGGAAACTAATAAGTTTCTAAGGACGTTGTACTCTTTTGCTCGCATAACAGTGGACCATCTAAAATATGAGTCGGATGACTCGAGTAGTCATCAAGGGTGTTTGCACTCTTTGTTATGGGAATTTGAGGTTGATAATTCCACAATTACCTTAGGGTATCTTAGAGACAATATTCTGAGCTAGACACTTACGTTTGTGAGGACGATAAGATGTTTGGCTAACCATATTGCATCATTAATTCATGTTTGAGGTTATGCGGCGGGAAACCGAACCTCGGTGGAACCAGTGGTGATCGAAAGATCAGGTTTCCACATAAGAACACCAAGATTGTTTCTTAATTAGCATACTTAGTAGCTAACCTACAGGTTAAGGCCGATCTGACAACATTTAGGTTGTAAGTGACACTCGAGCGTTATGGTTAGCACAAGGGCCTGTGTAAAGATCGACTTGATGGTGCCCAGCCTGTCCGGAGCATTCTTTTAGCATGACATTGCATTTCATACCATGAACTTGATGATTTGATGGTTTGATGTTGATAAACATCGTTATGTGTTGTGATGTATTGATGATTAATGTATGTTGATATAGCAACTTGAGGATATGATAATATATGCCATGATAAGATTTATTGAACATATATGTATCTATCCCTTATGCTTTATCTGTTGTCTGTATTATCTACCCTATTCTGTGAGTTGACCATCGCGCCTTGCCTTGTGTGTATTGTTTGTGTTTGGGCGGTCGGCAAACTGCCAGATGTCTCTGGGGGAGTGGTTCACGTTTGTTCGCCCTTCCGGGGGAATCTAATACGAGATAATTGACCGGATCGACCATGCCGCATGGGAGTTGGACTCAGCCAACCACCGTGCGACCTACAAGGGGAGATTGATGGACACGGAGACCTTACGAAGGGAGTACTGCGGAAGTATACAATGGCCTTTGACCTACCACCGATGGTTCGCTTTGGACCTGGTTGTGGGATGCGACCACCTACACCATTGTCGTCTTCATCGTCTGAGGATGAGGATCCGTCTGAGATTGATGCTGCTGCCGAGACACCCTCTGGACCGACACATCCTACTGCTATGGACCCTACAAACATTGCGTCTTTTTTGAGGCTCGTTGAGCCAAAGAAGGAGTCAGCCGCCATACCTTATACTCGTTTGGGTGCGTCCACTTCCTCTCGTGGATATCGCGTGCAACCCTTGGTTCACGTGATTGAGGATGATCTTGCCACCGATCTGGTTGACTTGGAGACCTGCTTGACTAAGGTGGCGCGTAAGACTGTGAGGAGGGAGGTTCTGGATCTGGATGTCGACGTAATCACTATGGATTCCGACACTGAGGATGATTACACGAGTGGGGATGAGGAGGAGGGTTCGGAGACCCGCTTCTTCGCGTGACTGGGTTTTAGATGTATATATTCGTAGCTCTAGTTCGTCAGTTGTACATTTTGGGACAGGGTAGGTGATGACCCGGATTTAGTAGTGTTTTTAGGGTCATTTCTTTGTAGGTTTTGAGTCTTTTCCTTGTGTCTCATGTAGTGTTTCATGCATTCTCATGCATTTTTGTCTTTCTTTGTGTTTTTACTTTGTTTAGGTAATTTCGTAGTCTTATAGGGACTTTTCTTGCATTTTAAGTAAGTTTAGGACTTGCATAATTTTCCTATTTTATTTGAGGGGTCTTTTGTGCTAATAATCTCTTGGAGTTCCTAGATATTTTCCTTGCTTTGTTCCTAAGTAATCAGGTCTGAAACTGCTAAAGAAAGAAGGTCAAAAGGCTTGGAAAATTGAAGGGAGGCTTAAAGGGGAGTTAAGAAGAAGGTCAAGAGGCTTTCTAGCATGTCGAGAGCGCTCAGGCGCTCGTGTTGAGCGCCTGAGCGCCAATTGGATCGTTGTGTACATCATGCTAGAGAGTAATTGGCGCCTGAGCGCTCCTGTTGAGCGCCTAGGCGCCAATTACCTTCCAGAGGCTCAGTTTCAGCATGGAATTGGCGCTCAGGCGCTCTGAATTGGCGCCTGAGCGCTAGGAACAGCCCATACTCGTGATTTTTGCCTATAAATAGGATTCTAGTCATTTTCTCTTGTATCTGGTGATACTTTGTAAAATTCAGAGGTAGAGGATCATCTAGGAGAGTGAGAGAAGGCTTCCAAGCTTGTAATTCAGGTTCTTAGCCAAGCATGGTTCTTGCCATGCTTGGCTAATCTCTCTTTCTATTTCTTTGGTTTTCTTTGTAAGACTTTTTATATTTGAGTTATAATCTTAAGTTCTTTCCCACATGTTCTTCTTCTTTCCTTGAATCCCATTTTCTGAATATCAATCTAAGCTTGTATGCATGCTTGCTTTATGCTTTTCTGTAATCAGAACGGAAGTTTGTTATAGATTAGGGAACCGATTTGGGATTACCCCTTCTATACTTGCTACTAGGAATAGAGGAAGGGTTGGGGTTTGATGGCCTGAATTTGCATGATCTAAAACCTCATATAAATGACTAAGTACACAAGGAATTGAGCTTAGCTTTTAGTATGAGAGAATTGCTTATGTGAGGAATCAATAAGTGAGTAACTAGGCTATATCATCAAGGAGAGATCTATGAGAACATGTGCTTAGAATGATGTACTTGAATTGACTAGTTGAACAAGAACCCAAAGCATGTTATTTTCTGAATTGTCTTTTTATTTTTATTTTCCCTTATTACTACTTCAACATATCTCTTATTCAATAATACAAACCTTCATACTCAAGGCTTAAGCTGAATTTAGTCACTCACAATCCCTGTGGTTCGATATTTAAAACCGGGTGGATTCCGTACACTTGCGGATTTACCAACAGTAGGTTCCCGACATTTTGCGTTTTGTGTGGTTCTCTGTATGGGAATCACAGGGAGTAGTCGGATGATAGGAGGTCTTGAGGAGGCTATTCTGGGCTGACTTATAACCCTTATACTTGATCATTGTTTGCGTACACTTTTCCTTCGGGCACACTTCTGTCACTTGCAGTACTGGTGACACTTATAGTTACAGCAGGGGCTGTACACACACACACACACACACACACACACACACACACATATATGGTTTACCGGGGTATGTCTTAAGTTTTGAATTCAGTCCTTGTAGGACAAGTCTTGCTTTAAAAAGAAGAAAAAAATACTTGCATTTTCCGCACTTAATTTAGAATCGGTTACTATTGTGACTACCCGAAAGTCGAGATGGTACACTTAACATATTTAAAAGTTAAAATTTTGAAATAAAGATTAAATGACATGGAGGGTACATACTTTCACCTTTGATCTCGTAAGTTAATCCACGCGCCGTACTCTAATTTCTTGTAAAATAAATCTTTTTCTTAATCAACTATTCTTTGAATTCACAAGGCTTATATTTTGAACTAAATCAAAATTTTAACCAGAAGTTCACTTTCTGACATAAAAAATTTGCTCGCTTGGAGACTTGTGCTTAATTTGGACAAGCTTAATCCCATTAAGGTTGTGCTGATGAATTCGTGGTCAAATGATCTAGTTTTAAGAGACTTACTCATTTCTCAATTTCCTAACGTCACCCAATTGATAGACCTAAGTTGAAAAATTAAGTAAACATGCTGCACAAGCCATATTTAAAAGGCTATGCGTCATTAAAAACTCTCCCGCATGGGTTATAGAAAAGAGTGCATACTTGTTATTCATTATATAAGGTACAATGCCTCGTTAAAAACTCTCCATTCCGGGTAGAGAAAAGAGCACATTGCACCAAGTCTTTCAACGTAAACGTAGTCTTTGGACAAGCATGAAACAAAACACACATAGTCTTCACAACATAACAAACAACTAGCTGAATAGCAACAAGTGTAACTGAAAAGCAACGAATGACTTGGTGAATCAATTGTAGTTGTAACAGAGATGATGGGCAATCCAAGCTCTAGGAATTTTTCATCCTGACAATTCCTCTAAATGGTACGCCCCTTGACCCAAGTCTCGTAGAATCCTATATGGACCTTCCCAGTTTGGTGAGAGCTTCAAATCATTAGGCCCCTTAGCCTTTCTACGCAGGACCAGATCGCCAACCTGCATGTGCCTCGGGAAGACTCTTGAATTGTATCGCCTGTCAGATCTCTGTTTAACAACTGCCTACCTTAAACGAACCTCTATATTCCAGATTCAAACCAAGCTTCCTGTTCTCATTATTTTGATCTTCATCATAGGTCTCCACTCTGAATGTCATGTCCTGAATCTCAACTGGAATCATTGCATCCACCCCATAAGTAAGTTTGAAAGGAGTCACTCTTGTGGTGGATTGCGGAGTTGTGTTGTAAGTCCACTCTACAATTATCAATTCATCATCCCAAAGTCCTCTTGCTTCGCCCAAACGCTTCTTAATGCCATTCAGAATTACCTTGTTAGTAGCTTCAACTTGCCCATTTGATTGCGGATGCTCAATAGAAGCCAACCTCATTTCAATTCTCATCTCAGCACAAAAATCCTTAACCACTCTGCTTGTGAATTGAGTACCATTATCTGAGACAATCATAGCTGGAACACCAAACCTACAAACAAATTTCCTCCAATAAAACCTTTTAACTCTTTCAGCTGTGATTTTCGCCATTGATTCTGCTTCAATCCATTTTGTGAAGTAGTCCACTTCCACCAAAACAAATCTAACTTGTGCACCTTCTGGAGTAAATGGTCCCAAAATATCCATGCCCCACATCGCAAAAGGCCATGAGGAACTCATCGAGCTCAATACTTCCAGAGGTGCTCTGTGTAAATCAGCATAGACTTGACACTTCTCAAATTTCTTCACGTATTCCATACAACCTTTCCTTAGAGGTGGCCAATAAAATCCTGCTCTTAAAACATTTCCTGCCAAAGACCTTCCACGCACATGGCTTGCACAAACTCCTTCATGAATCTCAAACATAATTTTGTCAGCCTCTTCTTTAGTAACACACCTCAGCAACGGAATACCCACGCCCCTTCTGTACAACTGATCTCCAAGGATTGCATAATGACTCGCCTCACGAACCTGATCTTTGGTAAATGATGTTAAGTCTGCCCTATCTGCCTCCAAACAAGCTCGAATGCGACGTATCCAATTCTGATCAACTGCATCCAAAATTATTACAGTGGTTTCTTCATCAATACTTGGGCTTTTTAATGTTTCTTGAATCATTGACTTGTTGCTCCTCGGTTTCTTAGTGCTTGCCAATTTTGAAAGTATGTCCGCCCTCATGTTTTCTTCTCTTGGCACATGACCAACAACAATATTCTTCATCAGAGCTCGCGTCTTCTCCAAGTACTTGGAAAGTTGAGCATCCTTCTCTTGATATTCCCCCTTAATCTGATTGGAAACCACCTGAGAATCAGTTTTAAGCAAAAGGTGGCATATATCCCTCTCAATGACTAGACACAATCCTTCTCTGATCGCTTCATACTCTGCTTGATTGTTGCTTGCTTTAAAATCAAACTTCAAACACTGTTCAATTGTTACGCCATCAGACTCCTCCAACACTACACTAGCTCCATTGCCTTTCATGTTTGACGATCCATCAACAAATAAAACCCAGCTCACTTCTACATCAATCTTTTCCTCAGAAGACATTTCATTCACAAAATTGATTAAAGCTTGTGCCTAGAATTGCCCTTTCTTTTCAAACATGATGCCAAATTCAGACAACTCCACAATCCATGAAACCATTCGCCCTGCCAAATCTGGCTTTTGCAGAACTTGGCGTAACGGAAAATCAGTCTTAACCTTAATTTGAAAACCTTGAAAATAAGGTCGTAATGTTCGGGCTGAAATAATAAGGGCTAGGGCTTCCTTTTATATTTTTTGATACCTCACCTCCGCCCCTTGCAGGGCGTGGCTTACACAATATATTATTTCATGTTCATCCTTGTTTTCTTGCAACAGCACTGAACTTACAGCATTATCTTATATTGAAATAAAAAGCGATAATGGGGTACCTGGCATCGGCTTGGATAATATGGGAGGCTTAGATAGATGCTCATTTAGGCGTTGAAAAGCCTCTTTGCACTCTTTAGTGCATTTGAAAGCTTTGTTCTTCCTTAAGCATTGGAAAAATGGAGCCACCTTGCTTCAAGAACATGGCAGAAACCTTGATAAAGCTGCAATCATTCTAGTAAACTTCTACAGTTCCTTGACTGATGTTGGACTTTGCATTTCCAAGATTGCTTTTCACTTACTTGTCAGGATTGACTTCAATTCCTCTTCTCGTGATCATAAAACCCAGGAATTTTCCACTCTGAATACCAAATGAGCATTTCTATGGATTGAGACGCATGTTGTGTTTTCAAATCTCCCCAAAAGCCTCCGCCAAATCCAAACAGTGACCAACCATCTCCTTAGATTTAACCACCATGTCATCCACATGAATATTCATGTTTCCACCCACCTGATTCTCAAAATCTCTATCCATTAGCCTCTGATACGTCGCCCTTACATTCTTAAGACCAAAAGGCATAGTTTGGTAATAGTAGTTTGCTTGATTGGTCATAAATACAGTCTTCTCCCCATCAAGCGCGTGCATTTTGAACTGATGATATCCATAATAAGCATCCATAAGACTCAACATTCCAAATCCCGACGCCCTATCTACCAATTTGTCTATGTTTGGAAGAGGGCAAGAATCCTTTGGTCAATGCTCGTTCAAGTCTATGTAGTCAATACATATTCACCACTTTCCAATATTACTCTTATTTACCATCACCACATACGCCAACCAAGTTGGATACTTCACTTCTCTTATGAAACTCGCTTCCAATAACTTATTAGTCTCAACTTTCACAGCAACTACCTTTTCTTCACCTATCTTCCTTTTAAACTGAGCGACTGGCTTCGCCCTTGGATTCAGGGCCAACTTATGACATATAAAATCCGGATCAATTTCAGGGAGAACTTGTGCCCTCGATGCAAACAAATCCATGCTCTCAGCAAGTAGTTGAACTAATATGCTTTCCTGACTTCAAGTCAAGTTCACACCCACTTTTAAACTTCGTTCGCCTATCACCACCTTCTTAGTCTCCTCCTCTGGTGTCATTTTATGATCAAGAAATCCTTCACGTGGGTCTAAGAAAACTCCAGCTTGATCCACAAATACCTCATAGTCTCGATGTCCCTCTTTCATCGCCTTCTTTCCCATGTGACCATAAATTATCGCGCCAAGTCTGTACAAAGAAGGACGCCCGATAATTACATTGTAAGGAGAGGTGCATTTTACCACTAGAAACTTAATTGCAAAAGCATCTGCATTCTTGCCTTCATCAAACACTGTATTCAACTCCACGTATCCATGCACAAACACCTTTTCCCCTGAAAATCCGACCAACGCCCCATCATAGCCCAAGCTTTTCAAAAGTGTCACCATAAATTAAATCAACTGAACTCCCTTGGTCCAACAGTTCCCTCTCAATTTCATAATCCGCTATCTTCAATATTACCACGATTGGATCATCTTCGTGGGGTTGAACTCCTTCAAAATCTCCAATGAAAAAGGTGATATCAGGTTGATTGATTCCCCAGTTTCCCCAGTCATTGGCATATACAACACTGATGGAATGAACATACCTCTTTTCGTGATGAATTTTTCATTCCCGCACCTCTAAATCCCCCAAAGATAGAATGGATTCGCCCCTTCGTTTCTCCACCAGCAGATTTCTTTTGCTCCGCCTCATCAATCTCTTTACCATCATTGTAACGCCTCGTAGACGTTCCAGCGTCATCTGATTCCCTTCGGCTAGCCAAATGCTTCATGCACCCTGCTTTTATCAAAGCTTCAATCTCCTTTCTCAGTGTGAAACAGTCATCAGTGTTGTGTCCTGCTATCCTGTGATACTCGCACCACTTAGATCTGTCCACGTTGCTTGGTGGACGTTTCGGTTGCTTTGGGAAACAAATCACATTCGCCTCAAGACACGTGTGCAAAGCTTCTGTTAAATTAACCGCAAGTGGGACCGAGCGATCTTTTTGGTTTCTGGTCCAAGTCATGGAATGTCCATACCCACGATTTCTGTACGGTTGAGCATGATTTCGGAAATTAGAGCGGTTATCGTAGTGGTTCCTGTTGTTGTACCCCCTGTCATTGTCTAGAACAACATTGTTCCTCTCTACGTTCGCCCCAGATCGCGTTACCATGATGACAGTTGTGAAGCCCAAGAATGTGTTTCCTCGGCCCCACGGTGGGTGCCTGTAACACCCCGATTTCGGTGGCGTCACTTTAGTAACCAAAAGTAAACTTAATGCGGAAAAACGTGAAATATTTTTTTTTCGATAATAACTAAGACAAGACTGAATTAAATAAAATCCAACACTAACAATAATCCGAACTAATATACAATATATAAACAGCCCCCGCTGTAGTAGTAACCTCGTCACGAGTAAACCTCCAGTGACTGAAAGAAAAGTGTAACGCCCGAAGGCAAAAGGTACAATCCACAAGAAAGGTCAAGTGTCCGCTACACCATCCCTCAAAACTGAGAATAAGCTGGCCCATCGGCCTGAAGCAAGACCTCCTAAGTCCAACCAACTCTCTGTGATTCTCGTCAAGAACCACACAAAAGCTATAGGTGGGAAACTACCCTGTCCCAAAAGAAACAAATGATGTTCAGAGCTAAGACTCTACTCCTACACTAAACCCATCTTGAGGAGCTCACACCAGCACTAAGACCTACATGCTAGCGTGGTCGTCGCCCGAATCTGAATTCAGAACGACCTAGTCTAAGTACACCATCCGTCCTCCTCTAGCTACCGCGATACGCTCCAGTTTCTGCATCTCAGCCCTAGTTCCTCCCGAAGGATGAACCATCATGAATCAGCCCGCCAAAGACATCTGACAAAGGGCGTTTGTTCGCCAAAGCACACACAGAAGACGCGAGGGTCAACTCCAAAGAATTATGTAAATAATAGCACCAATAAATATAAATAAGATAATAGCCACTTAGGCTTATAACTAGGGATAACATCCTAGGGTTGCATATTTCCACAAAGAATATAACGACTGTAAATCACAGTTAACATGCATCAAGTAGAACTAACAAGTATCAAACACACTCATCATGTAGTCAGATTAGCATAAAACCCGAATAACGTCACTCTGCTTGGCGACGGAACAAACCGACAACGTCACTCTGCTTGGCGACGGAACAAAACAACAACGTCACTCTGCTTGGCGACGGAACAAAACAACAACGTCACTCTGCTTGGCGACGGAACAAAACAACAACGTCACTCTGCTTGGCGACGGAACAAAACCACAACGTCACTCTGCTTGGCGACGGGACAAACCAAAGGTATTGCCACTTATAGGCTGGGCACCTCGAGACGGTCGTAACACTAGCCTCGTGTTTAACCATTTCTGCTCGGGCGTCACTTATCACCTTTGGCTATAGTCAAGACGGTACAAACTCTACATGGTTTGACCATTTCTGCTTGCTATGCCGAACATCAACAGGCACGATACAACTCTACATGGATGATCGTTACCTCCTGTTGTGCCAGGTATAGTCAGGACCGATCCAACTCTGCATGGCTGATCGTTACTTCCTGCTATACCGAAGTACTCTGCTTGGCACTTCATAACAACACATAGCTGCTCCAACAGCACAAGAGTATCAAATACTCGGGAACTATCAATTCCCCGGACTTATCCCCAGGATAGCCCAACAACATAGCTGCTCCAACAGCACAACAACAAACGCTGCTCCAACAGCACGACATCAAACGCTGCTCCAACAGCACAACAACGACATACTCAACACTTGGATCCGACGACACTCCTCGTTTTCCAAAATTAAGATTTCACTTCCAATGCCTTCCTTCGAGGTTGTTATCATTACTTAAAGATTTTGAGGTTATTTAAGGTCTTATGAATTTTCTTTATAAAATAGATTCCCTTTTGTCTTATCGCAAGTCTTATACATTTGCAGGATCTCCCAATCCCAAGTCGCTTCCAGAGGATGTCTCGATCCACTAAACAAAATTAAGGCCCGAACCTCGTTCGTCCTATCAAACTTTCTCAAAACTCTCAAAAATAAAATCGGCATGACCTGCCCGCTATTCTCACCATTCAGAATCTCAGATTCCAGCACAGAGCATATTTAAATCATCACAATCAACAACATGTCATATATCAATGAATCGCATCATAAACACTTAGCACTTAGCATATAAAGCATGCACCACACATCCTAGATTACCCACATAGCACATAGCATGTAAGTCAATCTTCAAAAACATTCAGTAGATGAATCATCTACATTGTCAGCCGAAGCCTCAGAAAACATTTTCAATCACACACAATCTCAGTGCATAAACAGTAAACAATGTCGAAATATCGACCCTAAGCATTAACTAGAGATTCAGTGAGAAGCCCTCACCTGCAGATTCTCCAGGATTATCTTCTAACTCTTCCTCACAAGCAAAGCGTTGCTCCTCAGGAAATTCCTCAAAAGTTCCTTTAAAGCAAAGTCACAGAAATACTATCAGAATCTATCGAAAACTAAGCTATCGATACTTACTAAGGTTACTGAAAGTAATCTATACTCTAAGGTACGATAATCTAGCGCGAAAAGACAAGTTTTCGGAAAAGGAAATTTTCCTCTTTCCCCCTAATAGGGCTCGGCCACTTAGTGTAATTATGGGGCTCGATTTTTCTTCGATCAAACTTGGTTCCTATGCTATCATAAGCCGTAACTAAGGGTATTCTGAACTCGGAAAAATTATCGGATCAAAAACTGTCGCAGGGGTATTTTGGTCATGATTTTTAACTTAGGATTTTCAAAACTGAAATCCCAAAAATAAAATTTTGCAGGGACGTCACCAACGACGTTTATGACAACTAATCCTACTAGCACTAAGCTAAGGCGATAGTTTTTAGCCTAAAGGTTGAAGCTTTACCTCAAAAACTCCAAAAATGGGTATTTTAGGCTCAAATTGATTCCGGCGGAATTCCGGCGACATAACGGAAAATCTAACCCGGCAGAAGTGATCTTGGGCGCATAAGGAAGAGGTTTAGAATCAGAAATGAAAGATTCGGGATAGTTTTGCAAAAACCCATAAACTATCCGCTCAGAAAACCCTACAGAAAAGCTATGGAAAAAGCGATCAGAGGTAAGGATTAGCGACTATACCTCGAAACCTTGAAGCAGCAACTGATTAATCAACGATCAAGCAAGGATTGAACAAAATCTCCTCCTCCTTCTTCCTCTTTGTGGCCGCGGGTTTGGGTGGGGAAATGGGTAGAAAATTTGGTTTTTTCTTCCTTTATTTGCTATATATAGAAGGTGGAAATTCGCGGGAAAATGAAAGTTTCGCGAATCTGATTTTTCCGGCATCATTCTCCATGAATTCTAAGATAGGTTTTGGCAAAGGAATTCCTAAGCTAAGAAGATGTCTCCTTGTATTTTTGGCAACTAATGCAAAGTCGGTGCAAGGTCGGTGTAAAACTATTTTACCCGATAAGTTGCTTTTTGCATCGAATGTCGGAATGGAAAACTTCCTTCTGAAGAAAGATTGAAATCATCAAGAGAAATGGGTGTACGCGTGTAGAATATTCATTTGAAGCTCTGAATAGATAAAGTCTTCATTGTCGAGAAATTCTAGGGTTTTGAAATACCAGGGTTTCGGTTTCGGCAAACTTCCGATGATTGGAATCGGACGTTCGTAGATCCTAGAGTTTCGCCTCGAAACGATTGTGATAAATGGAAAAAGAGAAGTTCTAACATTTCTCTGAAGATTTTTGGAATTAACTTCCGTCGTGCCTAAAAGTGAAAATTAGCTATATACTAGGGTTTCTGACCTAGGTTTAAGCGTATAACGATCGTGCTATAACTTTTATCGATCATAATGAAATCCTTGAACTTTTCCTGAACTTTCTCCTTCATAAATATATTTCATTTAATAAACTTTCGTTCAGGTTTCCCTTCACATTACATCAACCCTAATCGTGAATAAGAAGTTTATTCACTTAGCATGAACTTAAAAACTTGGGTCTTACAGTGCCAATGTTCCGGTATGAAACTAACTCAGAGAAGTTCAGAGAGGAAATTAAAGAAGAAAATGAAAATGCGTCAAAAAGTGAGAGAGCCCTCCGCTTGGGTAACGTCTCCTATTTATAACTTGGGTTTTACCTGTGTGGATCATGGGTCGCCCGACCCATTATTTACATAAATATTGATCAGTCCACTATATTACAGAACCGGTTTGCCCATATCAGTCCACAATACAATCATTCTTGATGTACTATTCTCATGTCACTTCAATATACTTTCATCTTTGATAGAAAATTTCACTATTATGTATGTGTTGAGTTCTAAAACACTTTGTGTATCTCATACAAGATTTTGGTTTGAATATGGCCGAATGGGCCTTTCCAATACTTACTCTTTTGAATTACTATGCTGATCAATGCTTCGTTGTTATGGTTCTTTATCCCGGTATAAACAATTTTTGGCACCAACACTTAACATGATTCAAGAACTTCTATGCTTTGTTAGCGACGAATTCGTCAATTGTCACACTGGCCTGAGCTCACTGGTACACATACCATTCTGCTCTGAAACTTGGTTTCTAGCTTGAACATTATGTCTGAATCCCCTTTTTTCTATTTAACATTCAGTGTTTCTGATGTCGAACATGTGCCTTCAATAAGCTTTGCATGCGACATCATGTACTCGGCGAAAATTAAACTTTGCCTCTAGCACTGATCCATGATATGGTGCGTAGCTAGTAATCCAAGAAAATAAAATTAAAATCAGTAATAAATTTGGCAGGGCGGTGTACAGATATTTTTAGACCTAAGGCGAAATTGTTAAAGTAACTTTCTAACTTTTAAAAGATCAATATTTTATATTAATTTTCTTACTTTTTGAGCTTCACAATCATTTATTAAAATTTTAAAATCAAGCAATTCTAAAATTTCGCTTTCTATAGATAAGATAGATAATTCATTCAATCTATCTTATAACATTGTTGACCTTAGACATGATTTAAGAAATTTTATTTTGAAAAACTTCTTTCAGCGGTAGAAACCGTTACCGGGATTGTTACCACATATTATTGCATCTTTCTCACTATAAGTTAGTTCTATTTCTTCCATAAACTTTCCCATGATCATCTATTTCAAGTAATTAGGTCTATCAAACCCAACGTTTTCACAAGATAACTTGAGAAACATTATTAATGATTTTGGTGATGGTTCATAATCCGAGATTCATTAGTCTAATCTTTTTTTGCAGATGTTTTTATTGTACCTCTAATTGTGTACTTATAAATGCATGAGAACAATCCTGGTAACTATAAAAAGCATAAGCAATTGCAGTCATCCCAGTACAAACAAGAACAATTGATGTACTTTTGGTCTAACCTTTTAACTTCCAGGGCCCAATATAGTTTTTTGGTCAATAGGGCCCAATATATGGCTAACCATTATTTTGTCAATAATTGTGGGGCTACCTTTTTCTGAGAATTCCGGCCTAGTACCTTTTCTTGAAAAATAAAAATAAGTATACAAAACAAATTTTATTTTAAGGCCCTTGGCCTTGTGGTCTCTACCGCCCTGAAATTTGGGACTACCCATAGAGGCATAGACCACGTAAAACCATGACAGTTTAGGCCATATAAAACAGATATATTAATGAGGAATTTTGTATTATAAAAAATTACTACTTTTTAATAATTCAATTTGATTTTGAATTACACTAATTTGCTCAAAAAAGAAAAACTGGTAGACAACATTAGCTGTTAAATATAAGCTATCTATTTTGCTGCCAAAACTAGTAGATGATAGGTACCGCCACAAAACAACACAACCGTGACTGAAATTGATACTCTTGCTGTTTGATTGCAGCTATTAACACGCATAAGCAAAGTTGTCAATTCAAAATAGGCTAGCATTGTCGGCATTAGAATGCGAAGTGATCGATGTGGCTTAATATTGTACAAAACGAACTAATTAAATAGCCGCTGTACACCGTGGTTCAACGAACTCTAACCTACCCTTGATGGTGCCCCATGAGCAAGATATTGTCTTTGATTGGATAATGAGTGACAACGAGTGGGCGAATGCATACATACCAGACACTTTCTTGGCTAAGGTCAACATATCCACGGTGAATAGTAATAATTAGTTCATTCAGGTGTTTGTAATAAGTGATAAACGTGTGATGATAATATGCCTTATATAATATATTTCCATAGATCTCCAACCTCATAATTAAGAGATTAAGTTAGCTAATCGCCACGAGTTATACGAATCGGACGGTACACTGATGGATCAATGCATGATTTAACACGAAGCTGAACGAACAAATTAAATAATTGTGGTCTTCTTTCTTACTTACTTATGCGCCACATGTTTGTTCTTCTTATTCTCTCAACCGTCTTGCTTTAATGCAACAACTAAATAAGCGGAACTTCCTCAAATTAATGGGCTTTCTTTCTTCTACCTTCTACCAGAATTGAAAACATAGGCATTCAGTGCATGAAAGCTGTTTAATTTTTGTTTGTGGTTAAGGCTTTCATGAAGTAAAGGCCTTGCATTTTTTTTAAAATAAAATGGTAGTGGAGGATATCAAGTGAATTAAATAATAAGGGCCAAAATAAAAATAAAAATAATGTGCAATGAACGAATTATGTTTTTATTACTAACATTTGATAAAATTTATTTACAATATACTCCTTATGTGTGTTAAAATTAATTAGTAGAAATTTTTTTTTAACTTGTACATCAGATTTCCCAAGTCTACGGTCGTGGTCAAAGCTGAAAATATTAAAAATAAATTATTAAGTTCAAATGTTAATTAAGCATGCCTGTAAGTTGTTAGAAAATGAATAGGCTTGATCGTGATGAAATCACTTTCCTTAAAGTATTTCAAGCACTCTCTGAATTCGTCTTAGAGTTTGGATGCTAGAATACCCAGGATAATCAGTCTTGCTTCGAGTTTGCACAAGACTAATGAAAACTCGAAATGCAGCGAAGTGTTTTCTGGAAAAACAGAGGATATGATTGTATCTGTGAATTCGGAATATGCACTGCATTTATAGGCAAAAAACAGAACAATGTATAAGGTTGCGACCCTTCATATATTGTGTCAGTTACCAACAGATATGTCTGTTCCCAACAGTCGCAAAGTTCAAATTCAAAAAGAGCAAAAACAAACGGGCGTTACGGCAACCGCGTTGCCGTTGCCGTCGTGCCTCAAGTGTCGTGCCGTCTACAAGCCGCCACTAGCGCCTCTACGCCCACGCCGGTGTCGCCACCACCGGCGAGGGGTGGTGTGAATGGAACATGTGACATAAAAGCTTGGGACCACCAAACCATGCACATGTGGCACTATATCCTCACTTTGTCTCTTTGTTGAATGGTTGACATTTAATGATATATAAATGCTTTGAAAAGTTACTCCACTTTCTATGTGGGACTTCATTCAAATCCATTCAATGCAACACATTTGTCATTTTGGAACACTATGTAATTATTACTCCTTGAGTAATTATTACAACATAAGTAAGATGAAATGATACATTCAACGTCTTTCACTTCAAGATTATGTTCAAATGTTAAATTAAACTAGCTTATAAGTTAGATGTCACTAAACGTCTTTCACTTAAAATTAATGCCCATTTACTTTCTACTTCCATTTGAGATGTGACTGCTATAGAAGTTTGACTAAACTTTTATTTGAAAACTTAGGGTTACAAAGCTGTTGTAACCCTAATAATCAAAACTTAGGGTTACAATATTAATAATCAAAATAAAAAAAAATAGCAAATCCTATATTTAAGAAACTACGTACATCCTATATTTCACAAACTAATTATTAACAAACAATTTCATCTACTGGCCTGCATGGTAGTTCACTAGTTATTGTAAAACAATTCTTCCATGTCGAGGGTTCAACACTAGTGCTTATAAAAAAAAGGTTCAATACTTTTGGAGCTAGAAACAAATAACATCTGTACCAAAAAAATAAAAAATCATATTAATACTAGTATGTATACCCGTGTCGATGCACGGGGACATATTTCCAAGCATAAAATAATTTTCTTTTAATATGTAGAATTATTTATTTTGTATGAATGAAAAAAAAATTAAATATAATTTATTGTGTTTTTAATTTGCTTATGATATAATAATACAATAATTTGTATGATTTTTGTTTTTATCCTTTTATTTTTGTTTTTCATATCTTCAAATAAAATGATAGAAAATATGGATTACATATTAATTATTATTTTTTACACTATATCATTGTGATTTCCTAAATAATGATACACAATTTATAACATATGGAAAATATGATAGAAAAAATTGATCACATAAAATTACATTTTTTTTTACACTATATAATTTTGATTTCATAATCCCAAAATAAATACGGACATTTAAAAAAAATATAAAGAATGCAATATATAGCTCATTCGGAGCATTTGAAACGAAGGCTTTGAAATGGGGATATGCGGAAAAAGATGGAGAAGCTTTCATGTAATTTGTGAATTGCTCTCTCTCTCTCTCTCCCTCTCTCTCTCTCTCTCCTAGCCCCTCCCTTTCCCCACTCCCTCTCCCCCTCTCTCTCACTCAACCCATAAAATTATAATAAATTTTTTTTTGTTATTTTTAATTAGAAATATTTTAATGTAAACGTTTTTGCCCGTCGGATCCTATTTTAACAATCAAATTGTAATGCTTCTGTATATCTACTCCTAAAAATATTTAAAAAATCTAGAAACAGAATAAAAATTATATTAAAATATTTTCTATTAGTTTCAACTTGAAGGTATTTTCATGTAAAATGTTCCTCATCGTATCAACTTTTTACTATGAAACCTAAACACCAATAAATATAGAATATATATTTTCAATCCCTGTGTGACTATATATTTATATATATTTACTTCTTAAAATTTAATTTTGATTATTTTTAACTTTGAAATATTGTTATGTAAATGTCATTCCCTATGAGATCCTCATTTTCACAATCAAATTGCAACGCTTCTGTATATTTACTCTTAAAATGACTTAAAAAGTCTGAAAAAAGAACTAAAATGATAACAAAACAATATTTCTATTAGTTTCAAATTGAAAGTATTTTCATGAAAAATGTTCCTCCCCGTATGAGCTTTTTAATATGTAACTTAAACATAAAAAATTTAAAGTATATATCTTCATTTATTCCAATTCTCGTCAAAATTTCCTTATATATATTATATACCTTTAAAATTATGAAAAAAATTCTAAAATTACACTTTTTGTCATCTTCAACTTGAAAATAGTTTAATATAAATGTTCTTCCCCGTGAGATCTATATTTTCACAATCAAATTAAAATGGTTTGGTATATCTACTCTTAAAATTATTTAAAAGTATGGAAAAAGTACTAAAATTTTATTAGAACATTTTCTATGAGTTTCAATTTAAAGTATTTTCATGCATAATGTTCCTCATGTAGGAGTTTTTTACTATATAATTAATAAGTATAGACTAAATATGTTTATTCTTCTCTAATTTCCCGTGAGAGCCATATATTCACAACCAAATTATAGTGTTTATATATATCTACTCCTAAATTAATTAAAAAGTTTGAGAAAAGTACAAAATTAAATTAAACCATATTTTCTATTAATTCCAACTTCAAAGTATTTATATGTAAAAATTTCCTACCCGTATGAGCTATTTAATATGTAATTTAAACATAAATAAATAAAAGGTACATATGTTCATTTATTTCAATTCCCGTCAAAATTTCATATTTTTATATACATTTAACTTTAAACTTATGAAAAAAATCTAAAATTATATCAAAGTGTATAGTTTGTTATTTTCAAATTGAAAATATTTTAATATAAATTTTCTTCCGCGTCGAATCTCTATTTTCACAATGAAACTAAAATGGTTATGTATATCCACTTCTAAAATTAATTAAAAGTCTGGGAATATTACTAAAATTATATTCAAATATTTTCTATTAGTTTCAACTTGAAAGTATTTTCATGCAAAATGTTCCTCAAGTAGGAGTTTTTTACTATATAATTAATAAATATAGAGTAAATATGTTTATTTTTCTCTAACTCCTCGTGAGAGCCATATAATCACAATCAAATTATAATGCTTATGTATATCTTAGTCTTAAATTATTTAAAAAACGTATGAAAAATTACTAAAATTATATTAAAATATTTTTTATTATTTTTAACTTGATAGTATTTTCATGCAAAATGTTCTTCATGTATGAGCTTTTTCTTGTATAATTAATAAATATAGACTAAATATGTTTATTCTACTCTAATTCCCCGTGAGATCCCTATACTCACAATCAAATTATAATGCTTTTGTATACATAATCTTAAATTATTTTAAAAGGAATGGAAAATTACTAAAATTATATTAAAAAATTCTCTATTAGTTTCATCTTGAAAGTATTTTCATGCAAATTGTTCCTCATACAGGAGTTTTTTACTATATAATTAATAAATGTATACTAAATTGTTTATTCTTCTCTAATTCCCTGTGGGAGCCCTATATTCACAATCAAATTATAATTCTTTTTTGTAAATCTACTGTTAAATTATTTTAAAAGTTTGGGAAAAGTAGTAAAATTAAATTCAAACATATTTTCTATTAATTTCAACTTGAAACTATTTTCATGTAAAATGTTCATCCTTGTATGAGCTTTAAGTAGCTTACACAAATAAATATAGACCATATTATTTGTTAATTTATTCCACTCCTTCGTGTGATAAATTTTTAATATCAAAATTTTATATTTTTATATATATTTACTTCTAAACTTATTAAAAAAATCTATAATATTTTTTTTTGTTATTTTAATTCAGAAATATTTTAGTGTTAATGTTCTTCTCCGTGGGATCCCTAATTTGACAATCAGATTGCAATGCTTTTGAATTTAAAAAGTTACATTAAAAAATATTTTCTATTTTTTTATATATGATTAGAATATAACTATTTTCAAAGTAATGTGAAAGTACCAAGCAACAACATAAATTAATCTTCCTAATAGGAGTTAATTTATCAAGAAAAAAAAATCTTTTAGTACCCGTAGAGCTCTAGTTTTACCTTCTAATTTATGTTACTTTTAATATATCCTTCTAAAACTATTTTAATTCTTTTGATAATAGTAATGAATAATTATAAAAATTCTTTATGAGACATATAATTTTTATCCTAAAAACACTTTCTTGATAAAATAAATTTGTGGAATTTCTTTTCAATACTTTTCTCTAATTTCTATTTCCAGTTTTAGGTTTTATTGTTACATTTGAATTTTAATTATAAATGATTCGAATAGAACAATTTTCAAAGTAATGTACGTGGAAGTACCAAGCAACAGTATAAAACAGCATCTGTGAAACTTGGAAGTACCAACCACCTCTAGCATGAGAAAAAAGTAAGAGCCTTAACCTTGTCCCCGAAAAGTCATATAATTTTAATTAACTTTTCTCTCACAAACTAAGAAAATAAAATCTTGATAATCAAATCTTATGTCTAATATGCATATTTTGTCTTTAGTGTCATGAAATCCTCAAGCTTCTATGTGGTTATCCCAAGACTTGCCTTGCATATTCTGTAAAAAATGTAGTGAGAAATTATAGCATAGTAAATCGCTTGAAATGTAAAAAATTTAAAAACTTCAGGGGTTCAAATATGTTCTCATCAGAAGCTAATTCCAATAATTAATGATCATAATCAAGAAAGAAACCCACCATAATCAAGTTAGAAACCCACCACTACATCACAATGCTTAGTAATGTCACGTTTCACGTTACTGACAGAGTATGCTCATTCCTTTTAAGATTCTAATAAGCTTGTTAATGCCTTCTTACCTTGCACTTGAATATTCCTCATAGACTTCTTTTGTGAAATGAAAGTTAGGAAGTTGGAATTAAACCACCATATAAAAGTTCAAAGTTAATTTTCAGGATGCTCCACAATGAATGAGTTTAACAGGTTAAGTCTTCCTAATTTCATCTGAACCATCTTAAAATTCTTAATAGTTCATGAACGAAAATCATAAGGAGCTATTGTAAGTGAGAAAATGGGCAAGAATAAAATTTAACAAAGAGATAATGTCAATCTCCTTTTAGACTGCATCAATGGTGAAGAGCTGTAGAAATTTAGAAGAGTAACTATGCTGGATAATGAATAAGTGAGCAAACTAATGAAATACAATACAAACACGCTCACAAACCTGTTCCTGAAGTTCCGATTCTGCATTATTTAGCACCCTACATCATCATTAGATAAAGGAGAACAGCATAATAGCTTTCAGAGTTTCAGCAACCATACTACAAACACAATAAAAACATGCTCACAAACAATTAAAAGGCGCATGATAAAATTTAAGAACTCACACATGAGAGAAGCAGAGTTGTGAAAATCACGTGGCTGAACCAATCCTCTTCAATTCCTGTAAAGAAAAATAAAAAAATCTCAAGAAAGAAATAAAATATTGATGAACTCTAATTTCCATGAAGCGTGAAGGCTCAACTCGATTTTGGTTCTCTTCAAGAGCCAAGCATGAAATGGGCTGAGATATAGTAAAAGAAGAAGGTTGCACACAAAAGAAGAAAATGTATAGCATGGCAAACAATTATAAGAGAAAAAAAAATGCAGAGAAGAAAAACTGAAAAAGTGAAGTATAAAAGAAGAGAGAAGAGAACACATACGTTTTTATGATTTCAGTTGATTGAGTCATCTGTTTTTAAAAGCATTCAAGTGATTGGATGATAGTTGAGGTTGTTATAAATTAATTAGGTAGAAAAATGAAGTTTGAAATTTAAAATTAATAACAATTGCAAGTTTATGAAAGGTATTGAGGAAGCTGTTGACTATTGAGTGAGAAAGAGATAAGAAACAACTTTCAGTCTTGGTAACCATTCAAATAGTTTAAATGTGCATTTGAATTAGAGATAACTATAAATTGTTACTCCCTCCGGTCTTATTTATAAGCATGAAAGAGAAGAAAAATCTTGGTCCTTTTTTATAAGAACCAAATGAAAGTTAGAGCCCTTATTAATTATTTTTTTCCAATGATGCCCTTATTAATTCTAACTTGTAAAATGTGTCTCATTAATTATTCTTTTTCTTTCCCACTTTCCAACACTAATTTTTTTTTTGATAGACCAATGTTAGTTGTTAATTGTTAGTAGTAAATTAGTTCCTTCACCCACTAATTACAAAGGGTAATTTTGAAAGTTTATTTTGATTCAAGACATATTTAATGCATTTTATCTAGTTTAACTACATTTCTTAAACTATGTGAATTTTTTTTTGTTGCTTATAAATAGGATTGGAGGGAGAAATATGCATTGTGAGTTACTATAAGAACACATGATATAATAAAAGACAACAATTAAAGATACCATTGAAATCTGTTCTGGGAATGAACATTGAAGAGAGGTATAGTACCTAGAGGTAGAGGGATTGTGCTAAGAGAGAATGAGAGTGAGAGAGAGAGTGCTGAATTTCGAGTGTTATTTCATCAAATGAGCAAAAAGTCCCCTCACACTTGATAACTACCTCCTATTTATAGAGCTTGGGTACTACCTATTGGGCCAATTGGGCCTCCGAGGTCAAGGCCCATCTGAAGGCCAGGGCCCCGCCTCAGGGCGGGATACATGCTGGGCGTTGCCCCTCTAGGGGCTCGCCCAGTCCACTAGTCCACAAGACACCGAGCTCGAGGTATGAGAGCTAAGTGTGTCTTTTAAATGCTTTTACATATGTCTTACAGTACACCGGAATCTGCACTGCCAACATGGCTTGAGAAAAGAGAAGTAAACTATATCGCCAACATGGCGTGAGCAAAAGGAAACTAGCATTTTCAGTTACCCAGTCCACTGACTTGACGAGCAACCCGAGCTGGCAAGTCCACAAGTCCACAAGCGGCGAGAACGATTACTTCGTATTGGCGATAAGTTGGAGCAGGTGTATGATCGTTCGCCGGCGGGAAAGGTGGCAGGCATGGGTCATGTGCTGATCATTCAATCATTGACTGGCGGTAACCCCGGCGAGCGACTGAACTTTGTTGTTGGTGTCACCTGTCAGGCGATGGTGTTTGATCTTTATAGTGGCGAGGCTTTTCGCGCTTTCCCTTATTTTAAAACCCTTTCAAATCCCTATCTGCCCCACGTGACTGCCCCACGTGATGTGTCGGTTACATCAATTTCCCTCTTTCTCCGGAACCGTCACTTCACCTTTCATAACCGTCCCATCGTGCGCAGTAACTCCCCATTGCACGCGACCCACCTCCCCAAAACCATCATGACTTCCAACCTTCCACACGCGTCCAACACGCGTCACCCTTCCAGCTTCCCCCCTTCTCCTATAAAAACCCTTCTTCCCCACAGTCATCCCTTTCCCTAATCGCTTACCAAACTCCCTCTGCCCACTTCCGCTCCGGAGCCGTCGCTTATCACCCTTTCCGCTACCCACTCTTCACATCCTACTCCGGTGAGTCCCACTGTCCTTATCTTTGCATCATACACATACTCATCTTTTCCTTTCTTTCACTTCACTGTCTTCTAAAAATGGCCTCAAGCCCTACCTCCCCTAACCACTCCTCTTCTTCCTCCGGAAGCGACCCTGATGTCACCGCCGCCGGCGGCCTCCGTTTAGAAGTCCCGGAGATCCCACCTTACCGACTAAAAACCTACGCCACTCTGCCCCTTCCAGTCCAAATAGCCCCCACTCACGAGGCTATAGACCAACCTTCTATTTTCCAGAATAGCGATCTCATCGTGCAGTTCGTGAACTCCCTGGGTGGTTTGTCTAATGACGATGAGTTTAACGCCAAACTCAGGATCTGGATTTGCAGTCCTGGGGACCGCCCCTGGCTTCATAAGCTAGACGGCGACGTAAAGAGATCCCATTTTTTCTTTGCGTATGAATACATGTTTAGCGAGCTTGGAATCAGGCTTCCTTTCTCGCCCTTTGTCCAAACCGTCCTCCGCGACATCAACGCGGCTCCCTGCCAACTCCACCCTTACGCCTGGGCCTTCATTCGATGTTTTGAAATCTTAAGCGCCGCTGTCGGCATCGCCCCATCCCCCACCAGTTTCTTCTACCTCTACGACGTCGACCCCAAGTCCATCAAAAACAAAGGATGGATTTCCTTGAAGGCCCGAGCCGGCCGGAAGTGCTTGCATCCCCACAAAAGTAACGCGAAGTCCTCCTTCGCACGGAAGTACTTCCGTGTGGCGGTTCATCCCGCCTACCCAGAGGCATTCACCCTTAGAGACGGGACCGCCCTTTTTCCTCTTTACTGGACGGAGAAGCCCAATGGGATCACCGATCCTTCAGAGGAATCTTTGTCCGCCAACGACAAAGCCTTTCTTAATCTCCTTGCCCCACTTCCCATCCTTGACTGCACAACAGTCCTTGAGGGCGCTGACCTCTCAAGAACTCCCAAATACTTAGGTTGCCCATAGCTCACTTTTATTATTGACATTTCCTTTCTTGTCTCCTATGTTGTCACTGATCGTATTTTTTATTGTTACAGAAGATATGAATTTCACGAACGCCGAGCTCCTGAAGGCCTGCGAGAGGAGAATGGCTCGCTTTTCCCCAAAATTCAACACTGAGGGCGACGTGAAAAAACGGGGCGGTGCTGAGAACCAAGCCGAGAGCACCAAAGCTCCCAAGAGGAGAAGATTGGTCAAAGCCTCCTCCGGCGCCGGCACATCCAACCCTGGCGCTCAGCCCACCACTGCTGCTGCGCCTAAAGGCAAAAATGTCACTGAAACCTCCGTCGCCGCGGCTATCGAGCCAACCACCGTACCAGCTTCTACTCCTGCCACCGCCGGTGCGACCGCTGCTGTTGCCGCTGAGTCCTCTGCTGGCGCCACAGCCGCCTCTGTCGGTGCCACAACCACCAACATTTCTCAATCCTCAGCTGCCGAGAAACTCGCCGGCGTCAACGCCACAAAAGCTGTTGCGTCTTCCGACACTCCTGTTGGAGAGAAGGAAAAAGAAAATGAAACCCCGAAGTCTCCCTCTCGCCAAGATGCGCCTCCTAGCCCGCCCTCAACACATGATGCGGGCTCCATGCCTTCCCCGCCTCATCAAGGGGAAAAATCCTGTCCTGGCGCTGCCACTACCTCTGAAGCGGCTCAAATTGAACAAGCCCCTGCTCCCGAGGTCGGTTCTTCAAGCTATTATAATATGCTCCTCAACGCCATTGAACCCTCAGAATTCTTACTTACTGGTCTTAACCGTGACGCCATAGAAAAAGAAGTTTTGAGTCGGGGCCTTAATGACACCAAGGAGGAGACTCTTGCTTGCCTCCTACGCGCTGGGTGCATCTTTACCCACGCGTTTGAGAAGTTCAATGCCGCCACCGTTGAAGCTGAGCGGTTGAAGGCCGAAAGTGCTAAGCATCAAGAAGCCGCCGCTGCTTGGGAAAAGCGTTTCGACAAACTGGCGACGCAGGCAGGAAAAGACAAAGTCTATGCCGACAAGATGATTGGCACGGCGGGGATTAAAATCGGCGAGCTGGAGGATCAGCTGGCGCTGATGAAGGAAGAAGCAGATGAGCTTGATGCAAGCCTTCAAGCTTGCAAAAAGGAAAAAGAGCAAGCTGAGAAGGACTTGATCGCCCGAGGCGAGGCGCTGATTGCTAAGGAGTCAGAGCTTGCCATACTGCGCGCTGAGCTGGAGTTAGTGAAGAAGGCGTTGGCGGAGCAAGAGAAAAAGTCTGCGGAGTTCTTGGCCTTGGCGAAGTCTGACATGGAGGCGGTGATGCAGGCTACGTCCGAGGAGATCAAGAAAGCGACCGAAACTCATGCCGAGGCCCTCGCCACGAAAGATGCTGAGATTGCTTCCCAACTGGCAAAGATCAAAAGACTAGAGGACAAGCTGGCGATGGAGAAGGCCAAAGCCACTGAGGCGAGGGAACAAGCCGCTGACATCGCCCTTGACAACCGCGAGCGCGGTTTCTACCTCGCCAAAGATCAGGCCCAACATTTGTACCCGAACTTTGACTTTAGCGCCATGGGAGTAATGAAAGAGATAACCGCCGAAGGACTGGTTGGTCCCGACGATCCTCCCCTGATTGACCAACACCTCTGGACAGCGACTGAAGAAGAAGAGGAAGAAGAAGAACAGGAGAAAGAAAACAATGAATAATGTAATTTTAACATTACTTTAGCTTTTACTGTCACCTTGTAGTGTACTTTTCCGCCATTCGTCTATGTTTAAGCAACCCTTCGCCATAGCTTTTTATATCGCCGTTGGATATTTTGTAAATCATGTTGGAATGCTTCTGCCGTACACTTTTTAGTCGCCGCCTTCTTATGGCTTAAAAAATTTAAGAATAAGTTTCATAGTTTAACCCCTCAACACGCCAGAGTAGTAAAATATTCAACATCCTGAGTGACCAAGCACTCGCCTTCCACCTTATTCATTCGCCGACCTTATATCTTGCGCTATTTTTCACGCGTCATATGATTGAATTACGCCTAACGATTTCGTGCCTTAATTTTAACTAGGACTTGTTGCTTGGTATTCCACCACCAAGACTTTAGACGTTTTCCCCAAAGGAAGAAACGGCCTCCATTCTCGAGGACTTCGCCCGGGGCTTTGCTCGCTCGGGGCTTACAATGCTTGGATCCCAATGGCCATTTGGGGGTCCCAAGACTTTTGCCTAGCTAACGGCGCTCGTCGTATTCTGGCGAGACTTACCCAGCACATCGTTTACGGGACCGGCGATCACGTCAGACTTTCCGGAGGGTGATTCCCAGGCGTCAAAGGCCATTTGTGGAATCGCCACAACCTTCAGGGTTCCAGCAAGCCCCTTTGGGGATCAAGCTTGTCCCACTTAGTGATCGCCGTAATTCTTTATGTCGATCGGCAATTCTGATCGTCAGCGAATCCCTGGAATTTTTGGACACGAATTTCGTGAATTTTCGTTTTATTTTATTGATGGAGCGCCTCATTAAAAAACTCCTTTCGGAGAAAAAGAGCACGCCTTGTTGTTGCAATACATTGGAGAATTTGAAAACACTTCGGAAAATCTTAAAGATATCTGGCTCCGGCGATTCCGCCTTGTTCACTTTCTCGCCTGCGATCAACTATAATAGTAGCGCAAGCTCAAACCATTGAACGATCGAGGTAACCGCCTTCCATCAAGCTCTTCTAAGTGATAGGCCCCATTACCAAGAACTTTAATAATGCGGTAGGGCCCTTCCCAGTTGGGAGTAAGCTTGTTCCCCGGGGCTCCCGATCGCCACTTGAGGACCAGGTCGCCGACCTGCATATCTCGGACGCGAACCCTGCTGTTGAACTTTGCCGCCACGCGCTGCTTCATCGCTGTTTCCCGAATGTGCGCCTCGTCGCGCATTTCCGACAAAAGGTCCAGCTCCATCGCCATGTTGGCCTGATTTTCTCCTTCAAAACCTGGTTGAGTCTGCCATGTAAAGTTTTCAATCTCCACCGGCAACATGGCATCTACCCCATAGGTCATTCTAAAGGGGGTTTCCCTTGTAGTAGATTGCTCGGTGGTGTTGTACGACCACAGCACCGCCGGAAGTTCATCCAACCAAGCTCCCTTAGCCTCCGCAAGCCGTCGTCTTAGTCCTCGCAGGATTACCCTGTTTGCAGATTCCACCTGCCCGTTCGTCTGCGGATGCTCAACAGAGGCGAACCTCATCTGTATGCCCATTTCCCTGCAGAACTCCCTTGTTTGGCTGCTTGAAAACTGGGTCCCGTTGTCAGATACGATCGCCCTTGGGATCCCGAACCTGCAAACAATACGTTTCCAGTAGAAATTGACTATCTTTGCAGAAGTAATCTTGGCCAGGGGTTCAGCCTCAATCCACTTAGTGAAGTAGTCCACCGCCACTAATATAAACTTTATTTGTGCCCTGGCGGTCGGAAAAGGTCCGACTAAGTCCACACCCCACATGGCAAAAGGCCACGGGACGCTCATCGTTACCAACTCTTTTGGCGGTGCCTTAGACAAATCCGCGAACACTTGACATTTCTTGCACTGCTTCACGAAGTCCATACAATCTTTCCTGAGGGTGGGCCAGTAAAAACCCGCCCTCAACACCTTGCAAGCCAAAGACCTTCCCCCGATGTGGCTCGCGCACACTCCTTCATGTACCTCAGACATTATCGCTTCGTACTTCTCTGGCGGTACGCATTTCAACAATGGCGTTGAGAAACCACGGCGATACAAGTGTCCATCAATGAGAGTATAGTGACTCGCCTCCCGCCGTTGTTCCTTCGTGCATTGCTCCACTTCTGCCGGGTCCCCCGCCAAGATAGATATTATGGGACCCATCCATGTTCCCCCTCTGTTCACGCAGGCCATGAGCTCGCCTTCGATGCTTGGGTACGCCAGCGTTTCCTGAATCACACTTTTGTTATTGCCGGGCTTCCGCGTGCTCGCCAATTTGGCCAGCGCGTCCGCCCGCTGATTTTCTGCCCGAGGAACGTACTCCACCACGACCTCTTGAAAAAGTGTCATCAAATACCGTACCCGCTCAAGGTACTTGATCAGATTAGGATCTTTGACCTGGAAAGTTCCCTTCACTTGATTCTCCACCAATTGTGAGTCCGTTCTTATCAACAAACTCCCGATCTTCACTTCCCGCGCCAACTTCAATCCGGCGATGAGAGCTTCATATTCTGCCTGGTTGTTCGTTGCTTTGAACTCGAATTTCAGGGATTGCTCCAACACTAGTTCCCCCGGCTCTTCTAACGTTACTCCCGCGCCGCTGCCACTACTATTGGAGGATCCATCCACGAAGAGAGTCCACTGAGTGTCCACTCTTTCAAACCGATCTGGAGTCAACTCGACCACAAAGTCAGCTAGTGACTGCGCACCAACCGCGCCCCGCTTATCATATTGCAAACCATACTCTGACAATTCAACCGACCAGGCGACCAATCTACCTGATAAATCCGGTTTTTGTAATACTTGTCTCAAGGGCAAATCCGTCCGCACCTTCACGGGAAAACTCTGAAAATAAGGTCTCAACCGCCGGGCGGTGACGAGGACCGCCAGCGCCGCCTTCTCAATTTTCTGATATCTGACCTCCGCGCCCTGGAGTGTGTGACTAACAAAATAAACAATTCGATGCTCGCCATCTATCTCCTGCAACATCACAGAACTCAGAGCACTATCGCTCACAGCAAAATACAAATGCAGCGGGTGTCCCTGTATTGGTTTCGACAAGATTGGCGGTGACGATAGGAGTTCCTTGAGGCGAACAAAAGCTTCCTCACACTCCGCCGTCCACTCAAATGCGACATTCTTGCGAAGACACTTGAAAAAAGGGAAAGATCTGTCACCAGACTTGGGAAGAAACCGAGATAATGCTGCTATTCGCCCCGTTAAACGTTGGATAGAAGGGCTTTTCATCTGCTGAATCGCCTTGCATTTTTCTGGGTTTATCTCGATTCCTCTGGATGTGATCATGAATCCCAAAAACTTGCCACCCTGAACACCAAAAGAGCATTTCTCCGGGTTAAGGCGCATATTGTGCTTCCTTATCTAGCCAAATGCTTCCTCCAGATCTTGATGATGGTCTAAACCACGTACTGATTTAACAATCATGTCATCAACGTAAACCTCCATGTTTCTTCCCACCTGCCCAGCAAAAACCCTATCCATCAATCTTTGGTAGGTCGCCCCAGCGTTCTTTAGTCCAAACGGCATGGTGCGATAGCAATAATTGATTCTGGCGGTCATAAAAGCCGTTTTGTCCTCGTCTGCCGGGTGCATGCGGATTTGATGATAGCCAGAATAAGCATCCATCAAGCTAAGCAGTTCGTTGCCCGAGGCACCATCAACAAGGCTATCGATGCTGGGAAGGGGATACGAATCTTTTGGACATGCTTTGTTTAAGTCTGTGTAATCTACACACATTCGCCATTTCCCGTTCGCCTTCTTCACCATTACGACGTTCGCCAACCACGTCGGATACTTCACTTCCCTGATGAACTCTGCCGCCAGCAACTTGTCGACTTCCTGTTGCACCGCCTTCCCTTTGTCGCCACCCAAGCGCCTCCTGAGTTGTGAAACTGGCTTGACACTTGGATTCAATGCTAATCGATGGCATATGAAGTTTGGATCAATTCCAGGCATGTCTTTGCAGCTCCAAGCAAACAAGTCTAAGTTCTCCCCAAGCAGTTTTGTCAGGCGCGTCTCCTGCTCTTCCGTCAGTCTGGTCCCAATCTTCAAAGTGCGATCGCCAAACTTTAGCGCCTTCGTTTCCTCAATTGGCGTGGGCCTATTTACTCGCCCCTCGCCCCGGGGATCAAGATTTTCATCCGAAGCTTCGATTTCATAACATCTATGACCAACCAACACACTCTTCTTGCCATACAAGTTAAGGAAATTATTGTAACACTCCCTCGCCATCTTCTGGTCCACCTTCAGCTTTCCCACCTTTCCACCGCTTAGCGGATACTTGACCGCCAAGTGGGCTGTTGAAATTACAGCACAAAGGCGATTCAATGTATTTCGCCCAATGATGACATTGTAAGATGCCACCACCTGGAGAACCAGGTACCTTACCTTCAAAACCCTGGCACACTCATCTTCCCCAAATATTGTGTCTAAATCAATGTATCCCCGCACCATTACTTGCTCCCCCGCGAAACCTACCAAGGTTCCCGCATATGGAGTTAGATCATTGTCAGTTAGTCCCAACTTGTCAAATGCATCACCATAGATAATATCAGCCGAACTACCCTGATCCAGGAGTACCCTTCTAACGTTGAAACTGTTCATCCTTAACTGCACCACAATCGGGTCGTCCTTATGAGGCTTTATCCCGTCAAAGTCCGCCATCGAGATTGTTATGTCAGGGTGTACGAATCCAAAAGCGACCTCATGAACGGAATTAACGGCACGAACATGGCGCTTACGCGCCGCATGAGTGTCGCCACCGCCGCCAAATCCCCCGGCGATGGTGTTGATGGTCCCGACGGGCGGTCCTGAGTGTTGAGCGAACGTGTCATCAGCCCCTTTTGTGGCGATAGCCGCTGATTCTTGCTTTTTCTTGCCCTTAGTGTCCGCTCGCTCCTCCTCCCGCTTGTGCGCTTTGTTTTGATCGCCACCGTTGCGCCACAGACCTTGACGATTTCCTTGATATCCCGCCCGAATCAACTTATCAATCTCCCGCTGCAAAGTCCAACAGTCATCCGTATCATGCCCGGCGGACCGGTGGAACTCACACCACTTCTTGGGATTGGCGTCCCGTGGCTGATACTTTGGGGCCTCCGGTTCATCCACCAGATTTGCGTCCCTCGCCCCTCGGAGCATATCCGATAAATCTGTGTTCATCACCATATCAGTTTCCTCCCGCTGGCGATGAGACTTAGATTGCCAAGGCCGACGTTGTTCATAATCATCGCGTCGTGGATACAACTGTTCCTTGGTCGGTTTGAATACCGACTTCCCCTTACCTGGTCTCTGCTGCTTGCCATCCCCCTTATCTTCGCCGCTCCTATCTTTTTTCGCGCGCTTGGGCGACGTGTCACCCTTTTCCAACTTCGCGCGCTTTCTTTTGAAAGCGTCGTCCTCCTCGTCGAGAATATAAGTGCTGGCACGGAAAGATAGAAGGTTGGTCGCTATTCTGGAAAATAGAAGGTTGGTCTATAGCCTCGTGAGTGGGGGCTATTTGGACTGGAAGGGGCAGAGTGGCGTAGGTTTTTAGTCGGTAAGGTGGGATCTCCGGGACTTCCCGCCTCAGGGCGGGATACATGCTGGGCGTTGCCCCTCTAGGGGCTCGCCCAGTCCAAAATCAATTAGCAATTTTAATACGTTCAAAAAAAATAGCAATTTTAATTAGAGATTTTATGATTGGTCAAAAATATCCCTGGAGTAAGTACTCCCTCCGTTCCTGATCTTTTGTTGTTTAAGGTTATGCGCATTGTTTAAGAGTCTAATCATTGATATATTTGTTGACACAAACACCCCTATTTAATGTTGAGTTAGAGTGAAGAGAGAATAATAGTTATTAGTTAAGAAACTTGTTATGGTTTTGATTGGTGAAAATAAGAAGTAGTAGGTGAGAGATATAGTATTAAATGAGGGTATACATGAAAAAATTAAGAAAAAATACATTGGGTTTGTAAAACAACAAAAGTTTTGAAATTTAGGCCAAAAGTTAAAAAAACAAAAGATCAGGAACGGAGGGAGTATTAAAGAGCACTAACCATGTTATCTCTAATTGGCTATTTATGTGGTGGAAATAATGATAGTTTTAGATCTGGTGGAAATAAACAGATTTTTTAAGTTTTATAAGCTGCAAAACACGTGATTGGTTACTGGGTTTTTAGTGGGAAGAAAGTTTGAATTGATAATTAATGTTAGATATTTTATAGATGAAAAAAATTTAAAATAAAATTAATTAGTTATCAAATGAACCATTCCAAAGTTTTCAAAAGTGGAATTAACATTTTCTTTTTAAATTATTCTATTCTTGGGAAAATGCTTGAAACCTATCCTAGTGATTGCCAAGGGTCAAAACTTGTCATCTTTTAGGTTCTCTTTTATATACTATTTAGATTGAAAAAAAAACACACAAATACAATTCATTTCCAATTATAAAAATGTGAAAAGAGAAAAGTAGTTTAAACTCCAGCCAACTTTACACATTAGAAAAAAGACTTGGCAAAACATCAGGACAATGACAGAAGTTCGTTGCCCACTTTTAATAACTACAAAGCAATTAAGAAGAAATTGTGAATAAGTGAACAGGTAGAAAAAATCAAGAAGAATACTAAAAAGCAATTGAGCTCAACTCACCATTATAAATTGCAGTTAAATTAGTGAGAGTCAATGTATGCTTCATATAATTCAGGACGTACACCAAGAAGTGCGTTCAAACACTAAAAGCCTAAAATTCAACTGCAAAAAGTTTCAAATAAAACACTGTAAGAACCATTGAATATGAAAAAGAATATTGGGTAAAGAAATCAAAAGATTTACCTGTATATTTTACGCTTAGAGTACTAATATCTCCTCATGGGTGCCATCATCAAACTAACCAAGAGATGATAACACTCCAAAATTCAAAATTCAAGTCAATTAAAACCAAAAGTTGTTGACACACAAACGATGAAATGTCATTTTTTATAGCATGCACTGGTTACCATCACACGGGAATAACAATTCATGATCGCATGAAAAGTACTGCAGGTGAATCAAAATTTAAAGACAAGTTGATGGAGAAAATCTATAAGATGGAAGAGGATAATACTTGAGTGAGCCACTTACATAGAATATATATATATATAGTATCATGTAAAAGTGCAAGTTTTAAGATTTTTCAAATGGCTTGATTCCACCTAAATGTATTTAATGTCACGTGTCATTGGGCAAAATGCAACATTAAGAATACAATAAAATGTGTGCATAGCCACATCGAATGACCAAAACAGGTGGCCAATAAATTTTTGTTAATATGCACTATAAATTTCTATAAAAACATATTATTTTTGCATTTAATTAATATTCTAGCAGATTATTTCACTTTTTTTTAACTGGTCAGATAGAGAGACAATGTTTTTGCAATTGTTTTTAAACAATAGGAAATTGGAAGATAAGAAGGTAGTCAAAGGAAAGGTACGTTAATAGAGAAAAGAAAACAGAAAGGATTTTATGAGGTTTAAGAGCACTCACAATGCTTAATTATGATTGACTAATTGATTGGTGGTATTTATCATAGCATACATGTTTAAGTTAAAACACAATAGTTAGTAATTTCGGATTGGCTAGGTTAGTGGTGACATTAAATATTGTGATCAGATTTTTTAAATGGTTTAAGTTGTTTAATAGTGATTGGCTTAGAAATAGGTAGTGGATAATTAATGTGAATGAATAATGAATGTTAGTCAAATATAAGGTTAAAAATATTTCAAAAATAAAATAAATTATAGGTGCTATTACATGGCTACCCTTACATAAAAAAACAATTAGCAAAGATGCCACTCCCAAGTTTCCTAAAGTAGTAATACTAATTTCTTTTTGATTTTTTTTAATCCTAGAAAAATAGTTGAAACATCTCCCAATAGATGTCAAGTGTCAAAACTTACCATCTTTTAGGTTCTCTTTTATATTCTATTTAGATGACTTAAATTTAAATTTAAATTCAAACTTAACTTAGGACTCTAACACGTCCTCACAAGATGGAGACAACATCAATAACTCCAATTTGATCCATGAGAAATTGTGGCCATGATAAAAGAGGTTCAGTCAAGAGATCAGCCAATTGATGACTTGTTGGTACATGAGAAACAATAAACTTTTTCTCAAACACAAAGTTCCTGACATAGTGATATTCAATAGTTATGTGTTTCATATGAGAATGAAAAATAAGATTGACACATAGATTAGTTGTGGACCATCATGGGCTTTGTACTGGGTGGTCGAGTCCCAAGCTGGAGGATTTGTTGACTCTCTTAGGATTGGCCTTGACAGATGAAGTTTGGACTTAAAGGTCGGAAGACCAAAGTGCAAGGTCCATCCAGGTATGAGGACATTCACCGTTAATGTGGAATGAAGATGGCGATTGATTGCGCGCACGGCTAAAAGTCAAGACTTTACCCTAACCAACACAACTTGCCACTAAGTCAGCCAACCGCGTAATAAAAATGATCCTTTAACTTGTGTGATTTGTCTATAAGTCAACCAACAATTTTATAAAAGTCTTACCTAGGGTTTAGGGGTCGACCCACTATAAAAAGGGGACCTCCGCCCTTCTATGGATCTTATCTTCTACTCAGTGAAATAATACTCCATAGTATTCTAAGTCTTTTATGCTTCCAATTTCCTTAGAGTTACATATCGGAACAAGTTGCACAAGTATTGTCAGAGTAAATGTTTGGTACAATAGTAGGTGTAACACCCCGACTTTCAGGACGTCACTTTAGTAACCAATTTAAAAACTAACTGCGGAAAATGCAGGTTTTTTTTTAAAAGACAAGACTTGTCCAACGAGGACTTAAGTAAAAACTCCAGACATACCTCGATAACCTCTATATATATATATATATATATATAAAGCAGATACAGCCCATGTTGTACCATAAACGTCACCAGAACCTGAAGGTGACAGAAGGCAAGTGTACGCAACAGTGATCAAAGTAAGTGTCATAATTACAATGCTCTAAACATGAGAGAGTCAGCCCAAAACAGTCTCCTCAGACCTCCTATCGTCCGACTACTCTCTGTGATTCTCATACAGAGAACCACACAAAAAGCAAAAGGTCGGGAACCTACCCTATCCCACAATGTACAACTGACTAACCAGAGCTACGACTATAAACATCCTAACCCAAGTCATGCAAAAAAGCGGGTCTCCCAACTCTCTTCCTCCTCGTCGCTCGTGTAGTCATCATTAGTGTCTGAGTCCACAGTAAGCACATTGACATCCAAGTCAAGAACCTCCCTCCTCACCGTCTTACGTGCTACTCTAGTCAAACCGGTATCCAGATCGACTACGTCAGTAGCGATCTCCTCCTCAACCACGCGAACCAAGTGTAACACCCCGATTTCGGTGGCGTCACTTTAGTAACCAACAAGAAACTTAAAGCGGAAAACGTGAATTATTTTTTTTTTGATAATAGAATCAAAGACTGAAAGAAATAAACTCCCAACAAAAGATAACAAAACTAGTATATAACATAAATACAGCCCCCGCTGTAACCTCGTCACGAGTAACCTCCAGTGACCGAAAGTAGAAAGTGTAACGCCCGTAGGCAAAATGTACAATCCCAAAAGGATAAGTCAAGTGTCAGCAACACAAGCCCTCAAAAATAAGAATAAGTCAGAGCTAGGACACTAACACCCAACCTTAGTAGACTCTAAACACCCATCCCCTATACTTCCATCATCGACTCTCATCTGGTCATGCCTGAAGTCCGGGTCCACGCCGAAGGCTCAGTAGTAGTCATTTCGCTCCGGGTCTTCCCCGAACGACGAAGAATCACGAAAGAATCCATCAACGGCATCTGACAAAAAGGGCATACATAGCCCCCCAGACACAGGTAGCACGTGCAAGGGTCAACTTACGGAATATAGTATAGAGAATACAAGACAACAGGTAAAGTATAAGGGGTATATATATATATGTTGTATATATACATATAAGTTCTGCATTGTCTACCCTAAGGTTTAAACATAGCATATTATCAAATCTCTAGTACAATTCAATCATCAAAGCACGTAACGATATTTATCAATATCTACTCATCAAAACATTTAACGATATTTATCAACATCTACTCATCAAACACGTAACGATATTTATCACCATCTACTCATCAAAACACTTAACGATATTTATCACCATCTACTCATCCAAATCTCAGCGAATACAATTAGAGTGCACGATATGTCAATGCAACGTCACTCTCGACGGTTCTAGGCTGGGCACGATCGAGTCGGTCCTAACACTGGCATTGTGTCGACCATAACCCTCGAGTGTCACTTACAACCTTGACATAGCCGGATCATTCCTAACCCTGCGGGTCGACTTTTCCCTCCGCTATGCCCGACAATCAACAGGTCAATCCTAACCTCACAGTCGATCATATCCCCCGTCGATGTCCGAATTACCCGAAGGCATAAACTGTACCCGAAGGCATAAACTGTACCCGAAGGCATAACTGTACCCGAAGGCATAAACTGTACCCGAAGGCATAACTGTACCCGAAGCCATAACTGTACCTGAAGGCATAAACTGTACCCGAAGGCATAAACTGTACCCGAAGGCATAAACTGTATCTCATGATGATCTCCAAATCATCCGACTCATCTCTATCCGATGGTCAACACTGCTCAACGAGCAAAGAGCATCAACATGCTCGGAAACTACCCGTTTCCCGGCTTATCTCTCAGATAGCCCAACAACACAACTGCTCCCAGAGCACAAGAGTATCAACATACTCAAAACCTCTCAATATCTCAACACTTGGATCCGACGACACTTCTCGTTTTCCAAAACTAAGATTCGACTCCTAAGCTTCCTTCGAGATTATTATCATTACTTAAAGATTTAGAGGTTGTTTAAGGTCTTATGAGTTTTCTTCACAAAATAATATCCTTTTAGCCTTATCGCAATTCTTATAAGTTCTCGGGATCTCCAAATCCCCAAATGACTCCAGAGAATGTCTCGATCCATAAAACACCATAACAAGGCCCGAATCTCATTCGTCCCATCAAACTTTCTCAAAACTCTCAAAATAAAATCGGCATGACCTGCCCGCTATTCTCACTACACAGAATCTCAGATTTCATTGCAAAAGCATAAATAACTCAGCCCAATCAACCAGCATGTCATATATCCACATATTATGCAATAACCACGTAGCACTTAGCATATAAAGCATGCACCACACATCCTAAATTACCCACTTAGCACGTACCATAAAATTCAATCTCAAAAACAGTCAGTAGATGAATCATCTACATTGTCAGCCGAAGCCTCAGAAAACATTTTACCAGTCAAACACAAACAAGTGCATAAACAATAAATCAAGTCGAATTCATCGACACCTAAAGCATTAACTAGCAAGGTAAGTTGCCCTTACCTTTAGTTATTCCAGCGTTCTCCTCAAACGTTCCTTCACAATGAGCTCCTTGATCTTCAGGAAATTCTTCAAAAGAACCTTTAGAGTAAAACCACAGAATTCCATCAAAGACTATCAGAAACTCAGTAATCAATACTCACTAAGGTTACACGAAGTAGTATATACTCCGAGGTACGATAATCTAGCGCGAAAGGACAAGTTTTCGAAAAAGGAATTTTCCTCCTCCTCCCCTAGGGTGCTCGGCCACTTTTCACAATTAGGAGGGTCGATTTTTCTTCGATCAAACTTGGTTCCTATGCTTTCATTAGCCGTAACTAAGGGTATTCTAAACTCGGAAAAATTATCGGATCAAAAACTGTCGTAGGGGTATTTTGGTCATGATTTTTAACTTAGAATTTCAAAACTGAAATCCCAAAAATCAAATTTGACAGGGACGTCACCAACGACGTTTATGACAACTAATCCTACTAGCACTAAGCTAAGGCGATAGTTTTTAGCCTAAAGGTTGAAGCTTTACTCCAAAAACTCCAAAAATGGGTATTTAAGGCTAAAATTGATTCCGGCGGAATTCCGGCGACATAACGGAAAATCTAATCCGGCAGAAGTGATCTTGGGCACATAAGGAAGAGGTTTAGAATCAGAAATGAAATATTCAGGATAGTTTTGCAAAAACCTCAAAACTATCAGCTCAGAAAAGTCTACAGAAAAGCTATGGAAAAAACGATCAGATGTAAGGATTAGCGACTATACCTCGAAACCTTGAAGCAGCAACTGATTGATCGACGATCAAGCAAGAAATGAAGAAAATCTCTTCTTCTCCTCCTCCTCCAAAGCTCGCGGCCTCCTTGAGAGAAATGGGTAAGTTTTGTGATATTTTCTCATTTCTTGGCTATATATAGAGGTTGGCAAAACGCGATAAAATGAAAGTTTCGCGAATCTGATTTTTCCGGCTTCATTCTCCATGAATTCTAAGATAGGTTTTAGCGAAAGAATTCCAAAACTAAAATGAGGTCTCCTTGTATTTTTGGCAACTAATGCATAGTCGGTGTAAAACTATTTTACCCGATAAGTTGCTTTTTGCATCGGATGTCGGAATAGAAAACTTCCTTCTGAAGAAAGATTGAAATCATCAAGAGAAATGGGTGTACGCGTGTAGAATCTTCATTTGATGTTCTGAATAGAAAAAGTCTTCTTTGTCGGGTGATTCTAGGGTTTTGAAATACCAGGGTTTTGGTTTCGGCAAACTTCCGATGATTGGAATCGGACGTTCGTAGATCCTAGAGTTTCGCCTCAAAACGATTGTGATATATGGAAAAAGAGAAGTTCTAACATTTCTCTGAAGATTTTTGGAATTAACTTCCGTCGTGCCTAAAAGTGAAAACTAGCTATATACTAGGGTTTCTGACCTAGGTTTAAGCGTATAACGATCGTGCTATAACTTTTATCGATCATGATGCAATCCTTTGACTTTTCCTGAACTTTCTCCTTCATAAATTTATTTCATTTGGTAAACTCTAGTTCAGGTTTCCCTTCACGATACATCAAGCCTAATCGTGAATAGGAATTTTATTCACTTGACACAAGCTTAAAAACTTGGGTCTTACACCAAGGGTGGCTCGCGGTAACCACGAGAGGATTTATTTCAACCACGGTAACCAAGGGTGGCTCGTGGTAACCAAGGGTGGCTCGCGATCTCCTCTTCAACGTTGATGTCTCAACATCATATGCATAGCACATCGGATTTATTTCAACTCCAAAATTTAACATAATTCAAAAATAAATAAAGAGAGTACACGAAATATCTCTTAACATCCAGGTACAATACTAAACTTTTTCCCGTGTTACATAACAGAGCATTACTCTCATAACTAAAACATATATAAAAGACTAGCTCCTCCGACTAACCCTTGCGAGAAGCTCCACTATCCTCGGTACCTGAGCGATGTTGCGTAGAACATTATTCCAACAGAAGGGTGAGAACTCATATCACATGGATAAGCATAATAATAAATAAAGTAAAATTTTATATGTGTTCCACCTAAATTCCTTACACTTCACTAACAAATAATAAATTATGTAATTTAATATAATCAGTCACTTTCGCAGTTATGACAATACTCCAAAATTAGCAGCTCAAGTAAAACAAATATAATTGTCTCAAATTACCACAGCATCAAGTCTCTCCAAGAATATCACATCCATCATAAATTAGCATTAACAGCTCCCTAAGGCCTATCATAACAATTTTACAATAATACGTATGACTCAAGTGAGACGCGTGCAAATGGATTTGGTACCAAAACATTATCATTAGCGGTATCACCGCGTCCACTCCAGACTGATAACTTCCAAAAAAACTCGTCCTCTATGCTTTCAAAACCATCTTCAGTTTTGGGACAAGTCACTAGCCTCCACGAGAACTAGCAAACATTGCCTCTTGACAACTATGCAATGTATTGTACAAAACTCAACTAACATATGCATATTTAAACCATCTCCAACTCCTAATTATTTTAGCATATTCATCTCCAGTTCAACAATACGAATCATCTCCAATTTCAAAAAACATACCTTACATGTTATCAATTACACAACTTGCAATCACAGTAACCTAGTAACTTAACACATAACATCAATTCAGAAACAACACCATACAATGACCTATTAAACATATGTAAATTAAATCTAATTCATATATAACAGATTCTGCAAGTTACTATACAAAACTGTATTTTTCCTAATTTCCCCAAAAAACACGACATTCCGCGCGTGCCCCACCACACACAACACATCAACCACACGCGCGCACCACCACATGCCGCGCATCAACCACCACGTGTCGCGCCTGACCACGCGCGAGCACCACCACGTGCCGCGCATCAACCACGCGCGAGCACTACTACCCCTCTTCTCCACCCCACAATTCATCTAAAAAAATCCTAAAAATCAAACCAAACTATTTTCGATTTGGAAAATCTGCATCCTAGGGTTCCTAAATCATGCTTTCTATCATTATCCACTATCATAACAATCCAGAAAACATGAACTCAAACCCTTACCTCTTGTAGATTAAGTGATCAACTCTAGGTTTTCTCCACTTTTCTCCTCTCCTTCTCTGTTTCACGTGTTCTTCTGTTTGTTCCTCTGCTAATCCTTATTTTCTTTCTTTCTATTTATTTCACTCCTAACCCTAAACTAGTAGTACTAGTGGGCTCCACTCCCAACTACTCATACTAAAACCAAAAAATCTTATTTAATTTAATCACTTAATTATCTAACAAAATCACTTAATTACCATATATCATAATAATAATTAAAATAAAATACTAAATAATCTAATAACGGAAAGTGAGGTGTTACACCCGCCATCAAATGTACATCCTACAAGCTTACTAATCATCCACACCTTCGTGGCCCGAGTCCAGTAAAGACCATGGAGCACTCTCTGAAACAAACGGAGCAGAACAAACCGAGGGCAAAATCGCACCTGAGGAAGGGACTCTACCATCAACCGCAATCAAACCCACAGAAGTGGTCGGGGCACCTGACGAGGCTTGCGACCACTCGTGACCTTATTAATGTAAATTATCATCTAGTTTAGCAAAACAATTTATAATTTCAAACGCAACACATGTGACATATTCTCTTGAAAAATTTAACAACTTATTTTCATCCAAATAAAAAATATAAAGGTAAGATAAGCCATGAAAAGAAAATAAATTTTGGGGGAAGAAAAACAAAAAAGAAAAGACTATTGATTGCACCACGTTATCTGGTATACTCTCCATCAAGACTTTATTAGGTTCAAGTATGCCAGATGTAATCATGGGGGATTACCATAACTCTCTTTAGTTCTGAAAAAAAAAAACTTCCCCACGAATTTAGTCCTTTACATTGTATTTAATCTGAGTAATGATATATACACCTCATTTTTTAAACACTCAATTTTCACCTCTTTTTATTTCTATCTCTCTTATCTTATCATCTATCACATCTCATACTTTCTCTCTCTTACTTTTTCTTTTGAGTAAAGTACACTCACCCCCCTTAAGGTTTGTTAGAATTACACTCCACCCCATTCTTATCTAAAATCTACATCCCACCCCATTTTATATAGAGGCAAATTTAGTGACGAAAAATATTTTTCATTAATAATTAGTTATTATTTAAATTGTTAATCAATAATTTCAAAAAAAAATCAATATAATCCAATAAATTTAAAAATGAAAACATCACAATCCTCCTCATTCTCTCAATCGCGTTTTTCCTCCGTAAATTCATAATGCAAATTATGCAATAGCACACCTGCCCGATTTACAAACCATATCTCGAACATAGTGAAACATGCTTGTGTTTTCATATTTGGTAATAATTCAATTTTAATCAAAATAATCTCTTTATACCTCCAATTTTCAAAATTGGGTTGTAGGCCAAAAAAGCAACACAAATGGGTGAAGAAAATAGAGAAACAAAATTATGAAAATATGAAGTGGATCTGAGGTTATTAGAGCCCAACGAGGCGGTGGAGCATCGTTTTTAACAAAATCCAACAATATCTAAGACCAACAGAGCGTTCGCTCACAACTTAAAGGGGTGAAATTCACAAGAAGTAGTTGAACAAGTGGCTTTAGGGATGTGCGATTCACGTTCTGGGGTTCTGGTCGCAACAAAACTTTGAGGCATGGAGGTGCCATGGGGTTTCACATTGTGGGACAGTGGAGCCGTGTTAAAGGGAGTAAAGGCTTGGTGGTGGCCGTTTGTGGTGAGAAATATGATTTGGAGATAGATGAGACGTGGACTTAACAGACAGAGTGGTTTTTTTAAATTTAATTCAGTAAAATTATTTTCATAAATTAATGTATGATAGTGTATATGCATTAAATTTATTTAAATTTTTACTAATTAGTAATTAGTTTTTAGTAGTAAGGAATTTGTTTTCGTCACTAAAATTTGCCTTTATAAAAAATGGGGTGGAGTGTAGATTTTTAAAAAGAATGGGGTGGAGTGTCATTCTTACAAATCTTGAGGGGGGTGAGTGTATTTTACTCTTTGGAAAATAGAAGAATTTATAGAAGTTGGGAATGTAGAACTTTGAAAGAGAGAGGGGGGGTGGGAGGGCCAGGTGGATTGTATATAACGAGGTGGCAGCACGCCAATTTGGTGTCACTCACACAATCGCTGGCCCTAAAACACTATATTATGGCTCACCTTTTTACTATTCAAATTCAAATATAACAAAACCGATACACCCCAGAAATTTTGGATTCCAACTCCAAAACGAGAGAGAACAACAAGAAAAACAGACAGTGCTCACACAACCACAACGGGAGGAGAAAAGGGTCTGTTTTTCCTGTTAATTCTTCTTCGTCTCAACTCAATCAAACAACATAACCCACTTCTCCCCCTTTCTTCCATTTTTTCACTAAGGTACGAAACGCCGCGTTTTCTTCCTTTCTAGTTTTTACCCTCATTTTCGCCTCTGAATCTTGCTCTAGCTGTTTGTTAGCTCAGAAAAATAAAATCACAACCCCGCTGCGTCGTTTTTGTGAATTTTGACGACACAGCGGGTTGTGATTTTGTTGCAGATTGTCTTAATTTTCCGTGAATTTTTCGGCCATTAATGCAATCATGGTTTGCGATTCTTTCTAAGATTCAATTCAAACTCAGATCTGCACCGACTTTTGCAACCACTTTTGCATTTATTGCAAATTTATTTGCTCGCAAAAATTGGTGTCTGAAAATTCTCATCATCCTAACTTTTATTTGTTTTCTGTGGATTCTCTCACTAAATTTCCAATTTCTGTTTGATTACAATCAAATTGAAATGATTTGGTAGCGCTAGCTGTTTTGTAATCAGTGAAATTGGAGGTTTTGAGAGAACATGTTTATGATTATGCTATGCATTGTTTATTTTGAATTTTTTTTTGAAATCTGGCTCCATCTTGGCATGCAGCTGAAGAACTCAATATGGTGGCAACTGCTGCTACGTCGTCGTTTTTTCCTGTGACTTCGCCGTCACCGGAATCTGGTGGAAAAGGCAAGAGAATCGGGGGTGGTGGCTCTGCTAACCTCAATGGACTCAAATCCAAACATGGGTCTACTGGTGGCTTGCACGTTAAGGCAAATGCACAAGCCCCTCCAAGGATCAATGGAACCGTGGTTTCTACTACCCCTGCAGAAACTGTGAAGCGTGAGGGTGATTATCCATCATCATCATCATCATCATCAAGCCCTCCGCCGAGGACTTTCATCAACCAGTTGCCTGATTGGAGCATGCTCCTTGCTGCCATCACCACCATCTTCCTGGCTGCAGAAAAGCAGTGGATGATGCTTGATTGGAAGCCGAGGCGGCCTGACATGCTCATTGATCCTTTTGGGATAGGAAAAATTGTTCAGGATGGTCTTGTCTACAGGCAAAACTTTTCTATCAGATCCTATGAAATAGGGGCTGATCGAACCGCCTCTATAGAGACGTTAATGAATCATTTACAGGTATGCTCATGCAAGTGAGGTTTTGATTGTGTTGTTTTTTGGAGATAAACTGTTTGTGTTGTGCCTATAAGGAGGGTTTTAAATTGGGATTTGGAGACAAATGCGGATGAAAAAGGTCGCAATTGTGGTCGTGATGTCGTTGGCATGACTTCAAAACCCAAATCCGTTGTGTTGTGGCTGCAATTGAGGTTGCTGTCTGCGACCGCAATTTAGAACTTTCCCTATAACTAGATAGGATTGTAGATTTTCTTCACTGCACGAAGGGTTGAATTTCCTATGAAGATGATGGCAGCTTGCTTTTCCCCCTTTTTTGTCTTAATTATTCGTTTAACAACAGGAAACTGCACTTAATCATGTGAAGACTGCTGGGCTTCTTGGTGATGGCTTTGGTTCTACGCCAGAAATGTGCAAAAAGAACTTGATATGGGTAGTGACCCGGATGCAGGTTGTGGTTGATCGTTATCCTACATGGTAAATCAGGATGGCTCACCTTTTTGTTTGACCTGTGAATTGCAATTGTCCATGTTCAGCTGCTACTTCTACCTCTTTCATTCATAGGGATTTTTACTGTGATAATTATTGGACTTCTGCTACTTTTGTTCTATCAATTATGCATCATGTTCCCCAGAAATGGCTTAATAGTTGAGAGATTTTGATTTACCTATGAATTCTGTAATATGTGTGGAATTCTTCCCGGTGATAATAGATCTGATAAGCATAAGTTATGCTAACTGCTGAATCTTGCATTGGAGATAAGTCCTTTGCCTTAAGGCTGTGAACAGGATATTGATATATCATGGTATTAATATAATTAATAAAACTGAAAAAATTGTAAATTTCTTGAGTAATCTTAGGTTTTTAAATGGTAAAATTTTATGTACATACCCAGGCTTTTGAAAGAGGCAACTTATTGCTTTGTTCACTTGTTATATACCATGTTTTCTGACTGAGGATTTTTTGTTTTCAGTAATTTTGGCTCGTTATTCTGTATGAAGTTTGAGAAAATATTAGTCAGGGATGAGGTTAATGTGGAGTATTCTGAATCTAGTCATCTGAAGTTGAGTAAATCTTTATTTGTTTCAGGGGTGATGTTGTTCAAGTAGACACTTGGGTTGCAGCATCGGGGAAGAATGGTATGCGTCGTGATTGGCTTGTGCGTGACATAAAAACGGGTGAAATCTTAACAAGGGCTTCCAGGTAGAAATCAATTTCAGGAACTTACTTGCTCCTTTTTTCTGTTGCCATTAGACAGATTTAACGTGTTATTCTGTATCTGAATGGGGGAACTGTTTCCTGCAAGCTTTTATGAAGTTATATTTATGTTTAATTTGTTTTCTTTTAGTACGCCACAATTGAAAATTGAAATTTTCTGTTTGCTTTGTCGTGCATTTAGAATTTGTCATAAAGGCCATGCGTTATAGATTTAACTATGGCAATAAATTACATATATCTATGTATATCAGTTATTTAACAAAAGCATTTCCAATTATACCAACCAAATTTAAAATCTTTAAGTATAAGCTTTTAACTACTGTACATGCTGGACCTGTGCATTTTTTGATGTTTTGTTTTGATGTTCAACAGTGTGTGGGTCATGATGAATAAACTAACAAGGAAACTATCTAAAATGCCAGAAGAAGTCAGAGGAGAAATAGGGCCCTATTTTGTGGACTGTGCTCCAGTTGTGGACGAGGATAACAGAAAACTACCTAAACTTGATGATGCAGCTGGTTTTATTCGCAGTGGTTTAAGTGTATGCCAACTCTCTTTTATTCCCAACTATTATCATTGATTTATTTTTTTAAACATCTCAGATAATCTCTAATTATGTTATTTACTGTATCTCTAATTTCAGCCCAGATGGAGTGATCTAGATATTAACCAACATGTTAACAATGTGAAATACATAGGGTGGATTCTGGAGGTAATTTTCCATTCTTGCATTCTTATTTACTCCTTCCCTAGATTTCTCTAGCTTGCTTTCTTTCTTCGTAGGGAGTTTTTACATGTAGGGGTCTTTTTGGCTTGTTTGCAAGCAGCAAGCAGGTTGAGTGATGATACTGTTATTCTGGCACACCCACTTTCCTTGCAATAGACACTTCAGGCCATTGGGCCTGTGATAATGTGCCAAATAACAGTTTGTTTTTGTGGATGAATTTGGGTGTGACTTTGGCAAGTTTAGCTTCTAAAAGTGTTCAAGGTTAATTAATTTGTTGGGTTACTCTATGGGAAAACTTGATATGCTTTAATTGTTTAGTTTTTGTATATGTATTAGATTGATTAATGATTTGGGTTCTATGCAATCAAGGATTCTTTGTAATCACGAACTCACACAATCTGAGTCGTCCAATCAAGATCGGTCAGTTCATTTATTATCTGATGGTATATATAATCTGGGTTGACCAATCTTGATGAAGTCATTCTGATTGCGTGACTGCGTGAATGTGAGGTTCTCCAACTGCAGGGCATCCATTTTCTGTTGATCAGGCCACTTAACCAAAGATTGTGATTTGAGTGTTGCAGAGTGCTCCACAGGCAATTTTGGAGAGTCATGAGTTGTATTCCATGACTTTGGAGTACAGGAGGGAATGTGGCAGGAACAGTGTGCTGCAGTCACTAACTGATGTCTCTGGTGCTGATGTGGGCAACATAGGCGGCGGCGGATTTGTCGAGTGCAAGCACTTGCTTCGACTTGATGATGGTGCTGAGATTGTGAGGGGTAGGACTGAGTGGAAGCCCAAACCTGTGAACAACTTTGATGCTTTGAATCGAGTTCCAGGAGAAAGTGCCTGAATATATTGGCCGGTTGATCGATCGCTGGAGTGGCATCATCTGGTGTAGATTGGAAATTTACCTCTCGCCTTGCTTGGTTTTTATCAGATCTATGTGTCCTAAATATATATACTTATTTGTGTTGATTGGATGGATAAAAGAAAAAAGAGGAGAGGGGCGAGTAAAAGAAAAACTCCATTGTCATTGTAATTGGCTCCTGCTTTGTCCTCCCTTTCAGCTCCATGTTCCATTTCATTTATGGTTATGCGAGTGCTATGTGTCATCAATATTTTTATTTGTTTTGTCAAAATGGCTAAGCATGTATATTACTATCAATAATTATTGTCCATTTTTTAAGGATGCAATTATCCTTTTGAAAATACCAGCACTTGTCTTGAAGGCAATGACTTTTTCCTGTCTCTTAATAATATTTTGGCTTAGCACTTTTGGATCAATAATGGCATTTAGCTGCTAAAATGCGTATGTCGATTGGATATCCTGCAGACCTGCTAGTTATTTTTTTATAGGCAAATGATAGTTGTTAGTAATGTTAGTAAATTAGTTTAAAAAAAATGTTAGTAAATTAGTTTCTTCACTAGGGTTTGAACTCTGACATTTCTCCTAACATTTATGTCTCATAGCTCTTACTATTTGAGCTAACTCTGAGGGTCCTGAAAATTATTTTCCTTAACTTTATGCAACAAAGGGTTGGTTTATGTTTTATTACGAATTATAGGTGGTGTGGTGTATGTGATATCTATCCATAACTCTATTAAAACGATTGAGTTATGAGGCCATTTTGCTGATGTGTCACTCCCAGAATCATTCTGCTCATGCATTCTCAGAGATTGTGGATTCTTATGTGGCAACACCAGGATTCTTCCCTTCTTCCCTTATACACGTGTCTTATCCTCTTTTTCCTAATTCATTAATTCAAAATTCTTTCTTCCTTCTTTCTCCCACTCAGACTTCACGTTCTCTGCTTTCCCAAGCTGATTGTTCAAATTCCATCAATGAAATTAGGCGCCCTCTTCCAAGCCACCTCCGTTTTAGGAGGACCCGATGCCACCCGTATGTGGCACCATGGGAAACCGACTTGTGTCATCTCATGCCTTGTCAGCGTTTGACCAGGGAAAGTTTTCAATTCTCACATTTTAGTCCCTATACTTTCCATTAATTATAAATATGTATTTAATTATTTACCGAAAAATGAAAATGAATATAAAATTAAAGTAATTTGAAAATATGTTTATTTGAAATATAATCCCACTAAATTTTTTGAAACCCTAATCTACAAATCTAATCTCAATTCAAATTCAAAAATCTCAATTCAATTTCAGAACCCTAATCTGCCTCAGAATGTTCTTCAACAGTGGGAGTTCATCTCTACCGTCACTTTGCCATTAGCGGCCGTAGCCTTGCTGTTGTTGCTTGAAGGTTGAATTGAAGGCATTTTCGCGAACTCCTCCCTCTATGTGCGAAGAATACGATTCAGCCATTTAGCAACACCACAAGGATTTTTGACAACTCCATCACCGCTCCGATATTTTGGTGAGCAACACCAATTGTGCAATCAACACAAAGACCTCAACCACTGCGACAAACCCTAACGAAACACAACCTTTATCACGACTAAGGTACTCTCTTGTTGTTTTCACTTCTTTATTTGCATTACAAAACTTTGTTCGTAATGTATTTTAACTGTCTGATTGGAATTAACTGGGTGATTGTGAGGTACATCATTAATGCATTTGCGTAACTAGCTTCAGGGCATACACTCCATGCTAGTCTCGAGAGAGTATCCTACGCATGTCCAATATGGTTTCATTCTGTGATAGAACTGCTTTTGAAATTTATGCGAAATTAGGGAAGAAAACATTCGTTAGCGTTAGTTGCATTTGTAAACAATTTCTCTGAAAGCTTACAATTTCTTAAGTTTGGCTACCTTTTGTGGATTTGTCCCCTATCACTATATACTTGCTATGAAGTTGCTTATACTTAAATTGGTCCCAGCTTTTGCTTGTGATGAGGTTGTGAAGCGCATTCTGGAATCAATACAGAGCTCACCCTCCCCTGGAATTAATACTTTCTAATTTGTTGATGTTTTATTAGGTAATGGAGAGTTCTTCATCTTCTTCCTATACAAGAAAGTTATCATCATTATTGGGGTAGGGGGGAGAACGTCCTGCTGTGCTTCTTGTTAAGTTCAAACACCTTCATCGTCTATCCTGTTTTGAATGATAGAAATTTTTCAAGAGTCTTTCAATACAATCTAATGAATCCTTGTTGTTTACTTTTCAGGAGCCAATCAAATGTGACTTACTTGTTACATCTTGGAACTTCAAATGAATTGAATTTAAGGACAAACAAGCATAGTCAAAGACTAAGAACTTATGATCTACTCGTTTGTCTTAGAATTCATATCAATTGAAATGCACAATGACCAAGGGAAATCATTATAACCTTCAAACTTAAAGGTTTCCCTTTTGCTCTCTCCTTAGGAACGGGATGAAGTCCATCGTCTATGTCGACACATCATCAACTCATCCATTTCCTAAGGAACAAGCTTCAAGTTACTTTTTCCAACAACCATCGTCTTCATAAAAAAGGCAAAGAAGGATATTCGTTGAAAGGTGAAGAGACGAACGCTACTCACTTCCAGGCTACCTCATTAGTGGAACATGCCTCATCAGCTGATCGAAGAAACTCCACAAGGAATCCAGTCAAAAAAGTCTCGACATCCAGCTGCACGTGATTTGACACTGCACAGTGACTAAGGCTGAAGGCACAACGCTCCATCCATCAACAAGTTGTTTGGTCATATCAACGGGTAATAACTCTAACCTATGCTTAAGCAAATTTCACATTCTAAAGCATTAGGTCTACATCGAGCTGTACCACTTCATCACGTTTATTGACTTAAGTACAATTCGATGCAATAGTCATAATTTTTGTGAAGACCAACCAACAACTAAATATATACTCACAGAAGAACTATATCTATAAATACGAAGACTTTAAGACTTCACAAGGTGGCTTTTGCAAGTCCAAACACAAGAATTTTCAAGAATTGAATTGGGATTCAATCAGAATATCCTAACTCAGTTCAGTTCTTCCAGACGGTCTCTGAAGATCATATCTTTTACGTATGGAGAAAAGTCTAGAGGCTGGAGCTCAAACGAAGGCATCTTCATCAGCTTATGCAGCAAGGAAAAATGCACTTAGGAGTCAAATCTTTTCTTTTCTGCTTGTTGTAAAACATAAAGTAATTATATAATACTTTATAGATCTTCGTGCTTCATACTATCACTCTTATTAAAAAGAGATTGTAATAGTACGAGAAGTGGTCTTGAGAAAGATCACTTAGGAAAAGTCCTTCTAATACTTTCGTTGCCTGGAGAGGCAGTGGACAAACAATACTCGATGCCTGGAGAGGTTGTTCTGAAAGAATACTCAACTTCCTGGAGAGGCTGGAGCAAATAATACTTGCAATTCTTGGAGAGGCAGGAACAAAGAATATTTGTTCTGCCTAGAGAGGCAGAGACAAATAATACCCAATGCCTGGAGAGGCAGTTCTGAAATAATACTCATATGCTTGGAGGGGCAGGGACAAAAATACTCAATGCCTGGAGAGGCAGGTTAAAAAGTAATACTTGGCCTAATGAGGCACTAAGAATACTTAACAACACGGAGAGGCTGGAACAAATAATACAAGGCTTGGAGAGGCAGTAGCTAAACAATACTCTTGCTTGAGGAGGCAAACTGAAAAATACCTGTAAGGAGGAATCATTGACACTCACGCTGAGTGATATGTTGGTGCTACCGAGGACTGGACGTAACCCTATCGTTCTGGGGGTGAAATGTCAGTGCTACCGAGGATTGTCTCTTTCATTTACTTATGCTTATCTATTGCGCCAAACAAAATAGATCATCCTCTAATCATCATCCCTCGTTTGGATCTTAAAGTTTTTGAAGGGCACAATTAAAACCCCCTCTTTCTTGTGCATATTTTGGATCATCACTTATGTGGTGTTCCATCCATTATCAGACATTCTAATACTAAAAAGAACACTAGGAGGAAGTTTCGGGGTTGTGGAAGATATGGCTATTCTCCCACACCCTGGAATTTTTTTATATGGTTTGATGAAATTAGACCAGGTTTGTTTATGATTTTCAATGGATTAATGAAGATGAACAAAGACTTGAATGAAGATGTGGGAGAGCAAAAGGGAAAAAATTTGTGCTTGAAGAAAGAATTTGAGACAACCAAGGGAAATTTGGAAACAAGGCTGGAAGTTGCTTCTCTTGAGAAGAAATTTAAAAGAACCATGAGTGGTGCAGTTTTTATCATTGCCTTAATGTGGTTTCATTTTGTTATGAACATGGTGGCTTAGTTTAGACGAGTTTTTTCTACCCAAATTCATGTAGAGAGACTGACAATGATTCTCTAACATGTCTAATTTGTGCATAATGAATTATATTGTTCATCATGTTGATTCAAAGTGTCATCGTAGTATTACAACACAAATATCCTAATTTTAAAGATGTAAATGGGGTAAGACCAAGATTTGGTCATGTGGTACAACTCTATGTTTTGATGATAACATATTTATATTTGTGTATGAACAATTGGGGTACTCTAACGTTTGTCGTTTAAGGGTGTGACAAACAGGTTCTGACTCAGACCCAAAGTTATATCCATCAGAAGTTAAATACCAAAGAGTAACCAATTAAACACTTCCGCATTCACTACGTTATTTTGAACGGTAGTAAACACTTCAGATGTTCGGAAGATTAAAACTCTGATGTGGGCTTTGAAGATTCAAGTGCTGAAGTTCTGAAGACCAGAAGTTCTGAGTGAACGGTCCAGAAGCTGAGACTTGAAGATTCTGAAGTCCAAGAGTAAGCTGGCTCTCAAGACCAAAGTACTTCCAATTCTGAAGTCCAGATGTTCAGAGTGAACGGTCCAGAAGCAGAAGTTTTGAAGGTCAGAGGATCCAAGCTTCCTCTTGACTCTGATCCATTGCTTCACAAGTTCCAACATGAAGCGTTGCCAAGATAAGATGTCAACTAGGCTAAGGCAATGTCATTGTTAATAGTACAAATGCATTGTACTATTCTGACCGCCTTACCTACGAGGTTCAGCCATAGTAGGTTCTGGAACTTCCAGAATTGCCCTCCAACAGATATATTCTTTCAACGAATACAACATCTCACCTTGGAGTTTAAATAGGCTGAAGAGAGAAGAAAATGCTAAGAAACTATTGAGCAATACAAGTGAAAACCTTCAAGCAAAATACCTTAGCAATATTTCTTCATTGTTCTTATTGTGTTTACCTCTGCTTGTTTAGAAGCAATTCTTTGTAAACCCAAACTTTCTACAAATTGTTTGTAGTTCCTTGAGAGACCAGTGAGGTCAGGATTCTTGAGAAGACTAAGACAAGTGAGTCTTAGTGTTGCTAGTTCATACGTTGTTAGTCACTGAGCAAGGTGTGCTAGTGCAGTTGTAACAATCTTTGAATAGTGGATTACCTTCATTCTACGAAGGAAGAAATCACCTTAATGGGTGGACTGGACTAGCTTGTGGGATATATCAAGTGAACCAGGGTAAAATACTTGTGTGCTTTTCTCTGATGGTGTGGAGATTGCAAGAGATAAGATGAATGCTGACCAAACGAAGATGTACATTGTTATTTCGCAAATGAGCAAATCTTGTTATTTCACAAATGAGCAAATGTCGATTCTGCGACAAAAGACAATTAAATATAAAAAGAGTGCAATCACCCGTGATGACTTCTTGAGTCATCTGACTCATCCAACTCTGATGGTCAAAACTGCTCAGCGAGCGAAAAAGTACCATTGTACTTGGAACCTTATAGTTCCCCGACTTATCTTTTAGATATCCAAACAATAAACTGCTCATCGAGCTGTTCTATCCAAGAACATACAATAGGGGCATAGTACCCAAAGTGTAAGGAAAGTGATGTGAATGCTTGGAGAGAGAGGTTCTAACCGCTAGAGAGAGAAAGAATAACTGAATTTCAATCTTGTTATTTCACAAATGAGCAAAGAGTCCATTTCACAAATGAGCAAAGAGGCACCTCTAATGTATCTTAATGAGCCAGTTGGGCCTCGGGGAGGGAGGCCTAAGTCTCAGGGGTGCCCCTCGCCTGAGGCCAGCGCTCCTGGGCGAGGGACCCTGGGGTCTCGCCCAGCCCACTAGTCCACAAGACACCGAGCTCGAAGCATGAGAGCTAAGTGTGTCTTTAAGCAGGAAAACTAAGGCGAAGGCCATAAGAAACTAATCAACGCCAAAACCTAAAGTCTAAAAACGAAGATCAATGGCCAACATGGCTCGGTGAGTGAAGCTTTTAAAATCTACATCTCAAACTTTTGCTGTGCTCCTCTTCTCCGGGCGGTCTGAGTCCACAAGTGAGCTTGTGGCGATGGCATTTGGTCCGCCCGCCCCACCATAGGTATGTGCGTGCTCTGAATCGTGACATCTTGACATGCGTCGAGCCTTCGCCACGCGTCGTGCCCTGAAATGGTGCTAAGGTCAGCGAATCCACCGAATCCCAACTGCTATCTTTTAAACGTCCTTTCGTATCAGGGTAAAGCCTGAAAATTTGAATTCAAACCAATCAGCTTCAACCGTTGAAACTTTTCATTTGATGTGTTGTCTTCGTTTCCTGAAATCCGCACCACGCTCCCGTGAGTAATCATTCCACCTTTGTCATGATAAGGCACGATTCCCCAACCGTTTCTTATATCAACTTTTAAATTCTCCTTCCTTTTTTCGCTTACCACTTCTGGAATCCTAACACTTTGCTGAAGTCGACAACTTTGCATTCCCTTCCCTCTCGTCCTTTCGCTTTCTCTATTAGCGAAAAATTACTTCCCAACGCCGCACCAAAGGATCCTCCTGATCCCGTAGCACCGCTCAAGCATCTCCCGCTCCGGTTAACCCTCCTCCTGCCGGGGGGGCTCCCCCTCAACGAAAATGAGAAGAACGCTTTTTGGCACCAAATCTTTTCCACCCTTCCCCAGTCTACCACTCGGGAACCCACTCAGGGGGTCATCTGCCAACCTTCTGAGTTGTCCACCGACAAGTCCATCGACGAGTCGACCCGCTAGGCCGGCAGGTTTTTCCATGAGAAGTCTCTTGAAGATGTCCTCATCACCGGCCGGGGTTTGGACATCCGTCGTCCCTGGAAGTGCTGCACGATCGAGCAAGGCGCGGGACAGCCCCACTTCTTCTATGTTTATGAGTACTTCTTCCTTGATCTTGGAATCAAACTGCCCTTCTCTCCCTTCCTCTGCCAGGTTATGAGGGAGATCAACGTAGCCCCGAGCCAACTTCATTTGAACGCCTGGGCTTTCATTCGATGCTTCGAGATTCTCTGCAACGCCGTCGGTCTTGAAGCGAAAACCTCCCATTTCTTCTATTTTTACGGTGTAGAGCCGAAATCCTTGAAGACCCCAACTCCTGGGTGGGTCTCTCTGAAATCCCGTACGGGCCGGCAGCGCCTCTACCCTTACAAGAGTAAAGTCAAGAAGGGGCCCGGGCGCCGATACTTCCGCATACTCGCATCCTACCTACCCTGAGGCTTTCACTCGCCGGGATGGGACTGCTCTGTTCCCTTTTTACTGGACAGATAGCCCTCACGACATTCCACAACTGTCCGCTGCGTCACTAAGCAACGAAGACAAAGCCATCCTTGGCTTTTTCGCTGGGTTCCCCATCCTTGAGTGCTCACAGTTGCTTGAAGCTGCTCGTGAAAACACCCTCCGCTCATTTTTAGAAGGGATAAACTTTACTGAAGTCGCGTTGCGGCGCGCCCTGGCTGTCGATTCACTTGAGTTCCCTCCTGTTTTTAATACCACGGGAATTGAGAGGAAACGCGCCGTCGCCGATTCAGCCGTTCCCCCTTCAAAGAAGGCCAAAGGATCTTCTTTGATTGACCCTGCCCCCTCTGATACGGCCGTGGCCGCCCCAGATGCTGCCGGGTCTAGAGAGTCAATACCGGGCACCGCCCCATCGCCGGAAATTGACGATATGGTCCCAAGGCCCAATGACGGTGCTGCTCAACCCTCCCAATCAAGAAAATTCCGGAAATCCAAAAGGGACGATTCTGGCGCAGATGGAAAATCTGGAGTCGAGGCTTGTTCGCCTCAGAAGTTGGGAAAGAAAAGGAAGAAAACCAAGAGATCCAAGGCTGGTGAAGCATCTGCCCCTCACCAAGAACTGGGGGGCGAGAAAGAAACAGACTTCATGGGCGACGCGAGGTCCCCGCCTCATCCCGAGGGAGTTCCCGTTGATCAACAAGCTTCCGAAGGCGTTCCTTCCAGTGCTCCCCGAGAAATCCTTTCTTTCGACCGCTCAAGTCATCAAGCCGAGGCGAACCCACCTGGGGTCTCCCTCGTCCATCCAGTGAGTCTCAACGCTGGAGGTCCAACTCCTCGCGCCTCTCCCACTCCTCGCCACTCTTCCCCTAATACTAGTCATCCCATTACTGATGGTCAGACAGGTTGTGCTCCAAACCAGCAACCTTCACCTATCGACTTCATGCTGACCGACTCCTTTCTTGGAAGTATTTGGGGGTTCGAGAATCCTGACCTCGACGATGTGGCACAGGAAGCTATCCTCAGCCTTTTGCTTGCGGGGTGTCTCTTCGCCAGGCTATCTCAGGATTTCGCCTTGTCTGCAGAGGTGGAAGAGCTTCACCAGAAGGCTGAAGGTTACCGTGTGGCTACACAGGAAGCGCATGGTGAACACGACAAGTTTCTGACCCAAGTGGTAACTCAAACGACGAAGCTGAACAGGTTAGGTATTGAGATGAGCCAGCGCAAGGATGAATTTTCTGCTTGCAAAGAAAGAACGGAGGAACTGGAGATGGAGCGGGATGAGCTGCAACAGGAGGTGAAGGCGAAAACGGAGGTGATCAACGCAAACAGGGCCGCTTGTATCGTTAAGGACAGGGAAATCGCGTTCCTTCGCAGCGAATTGGGGGCGAAGAACGTGTCTCTCGCCAATGTGAGCTCCCAACTCGAGACAAAGGCCCAGGCCCTGGCGGACATGGACTCCAAAATCAGGACCTCTCAAGCGAGGTTGGTGGCTGGGATTGCTGCCGAGGCCGTGCAAGAGCGTGGCTGCGACTTCTTTCTCGCCAAAGCTCAGGTCCAACATCTTTACAAGGGAATTAACTTTGACGGAATGGGAGCTTTCAAGAAGATTACTCCGCATGGACTAGTTGGCCAAGACGACCCCCAGGGCTTTACTGCTGAATATTTTGCGGCTGCTGAAATTGAAAAGGAAAAGATGTCAATGTAACATGATAATTTCGCACTGATTTTCCTTATCCCTTTTTGTAATCAATTATTGTTCTTATTCTTATTCAGTTTCATTTCCGCATGGTTTCATTCGTAAATTTTCCGCCTTGTGATCGCCTCGTCGCCTTTTAGGCCTTGTTTTTCCTTTCGCGCTCGTGTAGCTATTTTGAAGGTAGGCCAAAGAAACTAGGACTTTTGCTCAGTTTTGAACTGAGGCTTTCTCCTCGCACCAATATTTCCCGTAAGAGCATGTGCGGCCTCACCGGTTTTATCCCAGCGAGGGCTTACGGTGCTAGGGACCCAATGGCCATATAGGTTTACCCAGACTTATGCCTAGTTTATGTTCTCGCCCATATTTCGGGGAGGCCTCGTATTCCCAGATTTCGTGGAGACTAAGGGGATAAGGGACCCACCCCATTTTGGGGATAAGTCGCTTTCCCGCACACATCGCCAACAAGAGGTCAGCGCTTCGCGCCGGACTTTTCCGGAGCAATCCCCAGACATCAAGGTCGTGTTGGGATTGCCACCTTCGGGGAATTTTTCCCACCGAGCGAACGTGACATGTTAATTTAGTTGCTATCTGGGTAGCACCGGTTCGCGCCGGACTTTCCCGGAGTAATCCCCAGACATCAAGGTCGTGTTGGGATTGCCACCTTCGGGGAATTTTTCCTACCGGGCGACCGTATCTTTGCAGTTTGAGTTAGGAGTATTGCTGGTGAATATCCTTTTGTATTTCATTCATAAAATATTTTTTTTACATTGAGGGATGCCTCATTAAAAAACTCCCGAGATGGAGAAAAAGAGTGCATCTTTATTTTTGGTCCTATTCCTTCTTATCTGGTTCCTCTGCCGCATCCTCGCCCCTGTCGCCAAGCCTCTAAGGCTCCAAGTTAAAGTATTACGCCAACACCTCGCCCTTCGTGCCTGACGTACTCGCTACCCACTCACCGTTGTTGCAGAGTCGACTTTCTCGCCAGCGTGCCTCTGATTCACTCTCTTGTTCATTCCATTTGGCTTTTTTATTTTCAAGGATCATTGTTCTCGCCGACTTCCACTGCTTCGCCTTAGCCTTCCCCTTATTCTTGTCACGGTATGTCGAGCCTCCCTTCCCCGCCTTTTGCTTTTCCCGGGACCGCCCGAGCACCTCATTTCCCCTTTGCTTGCAATCTTGGCGCTGTAGAAGTCCTGGGTCCATTTCCCGGCTCATCGTCGCTTTCCCCTTCTGCTCGTTCGGTCCCTTGCTCGAAAGAGCTGGTGTCCTGAACCACGGAAGTTCCCATAGTGTCACGTCCTTTGGACTCCAGCTGAAGAGATCAAAATTGTTCTCTACCAACTTCTCCAATCTCCGTTCCTGTCCGGGTGGGAGCCTTGGCTCGATCGCCAGCACCCCCTACTGAATTTATACCTTTCCAAGTCGTCAATAATTCCTCCCCAGCGCTCCTCTGCCAGGATGTCTGTAAACTGCCCATTCCTTCCTGCCTTGTCACCTTGCTTGCCTTGACTCTGATTGTCTCGTTGCCTTTTTACCTTCCTGTCAACGACCTGTTCTGTCCTTTGCTTCTGCTCGCTCAACCCTTCTCGTTTGTCTTCTAAAACCTCAACCTCGTGGCACTTGTGTCCCTCGTCGGCTCCTTTCTTCCCGTACATGCTAAGACAGTTGTTGTAGCACTTTCTCGCCCTTCTCTAGTCCACCACGATCTTCCCCACTCTACCACACATCAGCGGGTATTTCACCGCTAAGCGAGCTATCGAAATTACAGCGCAAAGGCGATTGAGTGTGTTCCTCCCAATGAAGACGTTGTATGAAGCCACAACCTGCAACACTAGGTACCTTACGCGAAGAAGTTTGGTGTTCTCTTCGACACCAAAGATTGTGTCCAAATCTATATACCCTCGTACCCATACCTGCTCGCCCGAGAAACCTACCAATGTCCCTGTGTAAGGCATCGCATCTTTATCCGTTAATCCCAGTTGGTCAAACGCATCCCCATAAATGATGTCAGCAGAGCTTCCCTGATCCAGAAGAACTCGTCGCACATTGAAGTTGTTTATCCTTATCAAGACAACCACCGGATCATCCTTGTGTGTCTTTATTTCTTCAAAATCTGCCGAAGATATCACGATATCTGGATGCTGGAAGCCGAAAGGGGTCTCATATTGCTGTACCGACGTTACTGCCCTGAAGTGTCTTCTCCTCCCCGAAGTTGTTTCCCCGCCTCCACCGAAACCACCTGCAATCGTATTTCCGTGTGGCCAATGTTTCCTTTTTGTCAGCGTTTGGGGTACGGCGGCGATCCTCTGCTGCTCCGGCGAGGAAGGTGGAGAAGGTAGTGGAGGCGTCAAACGAACCACGTGGTCGTGGGTTCGATCCCCACAGACGGCGCCAAATGTTCTATCCAAGAACATACAATAGGGGCATAGTACCCAAAGTGTGAGGAAAGTGATGTGAATGCTTGGAGAGAGAGGTTCTAACCGCTAGAGAGAGAAAGAATAACTGAATTTCAATCTTGTTATTTCACAAATGAGCTAAGAGTCTCTTACATTTGGTAACCATCCCCTATTTATAGGTGTGGAGTTGAGCTTGGAACCTCTAATGTATCTTAATGGGTCAGTTGGTCCTCGGGGAGGGAGGCCCAAGTCTCAGGGGCGCCCCTCGCCTGAGGCCAGCGCTCCTGGGCGAGGGACCCTGGGGTCTCGCCCAGTCCACGAGCAAAAGAGTATCAATGTACTTAAAAACTTATTAGTTTCCCGGCTCATCCTTTAGATAGCCAAACAATAAAACTGCTCATCGATCAAAAGAGTATCATCATACTCAGAAACTTATTAGTTTCCCCAACACTTGGATTCAACGACACTTCTCATTTTCCAAAACTAATATTCAAACCCTAAGCTTTTAATCCGATATTTTCATCATTATTTAAAAGGTTTAGAGGTTTTTTAGTGTCTTATGAATTTTCCTTGTAAAATAGTTTTCTTTTAGGTTTATCTCTAATCTTATGAGTTTAAAAGATCCCAACATCCCGAGTAACTCCCAGAGAAGGTTTCGATCCACTAAACAATAACAAAGGCCCGAACCTCGGTTCGTCCCGTCAAACTTTCCCAAAATCTCGTAATGAGTATGACATAACTGCCCGTAATGCTCACTCTGACGTACAATAAATATTTGTGTAATTGCATAATCAAATTAGCACAATCCAACAATCATGACACATATATCAACACATCCTAAGATTAACCATTTAGCACATAGCATGTGAATCAATCAACAACAATCAAAGCGATAAATAATCAACAATGTCGGCCGAAGCCTCAGAAAACGGAGACACACGTCTCAATTAGTTCACTCGGTCGAAGCCTCCAGAAAACATTTCCCAGTCCATCACAATCAAGTGCATATACAATAAATCAAGTCAAATTCATCGACACCTGAAGCATTAGCTAGTATTCAGTGAGTGGCCCTCACCTCTAGTTCCTCCAGTGCGTTCCTGCAGGGTTCCTTCACGATCCTTTCCTTCCGCTCCATGGAATTCTCCAAACGAACCTTTGATCAAAATCACAGAATTCCATCCCAACAAGTCAGAATTAACCAAAGAATAATTACTAACGTCATACGAAGCATACTAAGCTTCAGAGTACAATAACCTAACGCGACAAGACGAGTTTTCAAAAAAGAGAAATTTTCTCCTCCCCATTAAGGAGCTCTCGACCATGGCACATGAAAATGTGTTCCGGCGCATTTTCTTCGATCAAACTTGATTCCTAGGTTATCATTAGTCGTAACTAAGGTGAATCGAAGCTCGGAAAAATTATCGGATCGAAAAATGAAGCAAGGGTATTTTGGTCAGTGTTTTTAGCTCGGAAATTCAAAATTGGAATTTCAAAAAACAAATTGGATGGGGACGTCACCAACAGCGTTTATGACAGCTAATCCTACTGGCACTAAGCTCAATTGAGAGTTTTCAGTCCAAAAAGCGAAACTTTAGTCAGAAAATGGGTATTGGAGCAGAATCGAAGCTCGACGACGATTTGGCAAAATGTAATCCGCTAGAAGTACTCTTGGGTTAGTAGATAATAAGTTTAGACACTGAAATCAAGTTATTTGGACAGTTTTACAAAAAGCTCGAAACTTTGAGCACAGAAAGACATAGAGAAAAGCAACGGAATTTACGATCAGAGGTAAGGAATAACATCAATACCTCGAGGTCTACGCGTAGCAACTGACAGTGCGACGATCAGGAAAGAAACGAAGAAAATCACTCCCTCCCTTTCTCCTCTCAAGCTCGCGGGTTTGGTGGTGAAGATGGTGAAGAATTTTTTATTTCTCACCTATTTATAGGTGAGGAAAAATGCGGGAAAATGAAAATTTTGCGATTCCGATTTTTCCTGCGCGTTCCTCTGTGAATTCTAAGATAGGTTATGGCGACAGAATTCTAGAACTTGAAACAGGTTTCTTGGAATTTAAGTAAACGATCCAAAGTCAGTGTGAATCGATTTAACCCAAAAAACTACTTTTTGCAGTTGATGTCGGATGAGAAAACTTTCTTCTGAAGAAAGATTAGAAACATTGAAAGAAATCAGTTCACATGTGTGGAATCTTTGTTTGAAGCTCCGAATAGAAAAAGTCTTCATCGACAGTTTATTTTAAGGTTTTTGAGCTATCAGGTTCAGTTTCGGCAAACTTTCGAGAATTGGAATCGGACGTTCGTACATCCCAGGTCTTCGTTACAAAATCTTTGTCATGGAAAGGAACAAGAGAAATCCTTATATTTCTCTAATGATTTTTGGAATTAGTTTCTATGGTGATTTTTAAGAGTAAATTAGTCGTTTACTAATGCTCTTGCCCTAGGCATAAGCGAATAAGACTTGCGCTATAACTTTCATCAATTCTAATGCTATTCTCAACCTTTTCCTGAACTTTCTCCTTCATAAATTTATTCTATTTGATAAACACTTGTTCAGGTTTTCCTTCACGTTACATCGAACCTAATCGTGAATAGGAATTTCATCAATTTATTCTAAGCTTAAAAACTTGGGTCTCACACCAGACTTGAGGCTGCCAGGATTGAAGCAGCCAAGGTAGAAGCTGCTCGCTTAGAAGCTCTGTAAGGGCTGCTAAGCTGGAAGCTGAAGTTGCTGCCCTGAAGGCTCAAGCACTTGACGTTGCTTCTGCTTCTAGTTCTGCTATAATTACAACTTCTGCTCCGGGAACATCATTAGTTCAAGCGGCATTGTCTGCTTCTGCTCAACTTGATATCTCAACAATCGTCTCAAGACTTGACAGTTTTCAGAGGCACATTGAAGAACAAACTGCTATCAATCAGAATCTGCAAAAGATGTGGTACAACTCTATGTTTTGATGATAACATGTTTATATTTGTATATGAACAATTAGGGTACTCTAACGTTTGTCGTTTAAGTGTGTGACAAACAGGTTCTGACTCAGACCCAAAGTTATATCCATCAGAAGTTCAAGACCAAAGAGTAACCAATGAAACGCTTCTGCATTCACTACGTTCTTCTGAAAGGCAGTAAACACTTCAGATGTTCTGAAGATTAAAGCTCTGATGGGGGCTCTAAAGATTCAAGTGCTGAAGTTCTGAAGACCAGAAGTTCTGAGTGAACGGTCCAGAAGCTTAGACTTGAAGATTCTGAAGTCCAAGAGTAAGCTGGCTCTCAAGACCAAAGTACTTCCAATTCTGAAGTCCAGATGTTCAGAGTCAACGGTCCAAAAGCAGAAGTTCTGAAGGTCAGAGGATCCAAGCTTCCTCTTGACTCTGATCCATTGCTTCACAAGTTCCAACATGAAGCATCACCAAGATCAGAAGTCAACTAGGCTAAGGCAATGTCATTGTCAATAGTACGAAAACATTGTACTATTCTGATCGCCTTACCTACGAGGTTCGCCATAACAGGTTCTGGAATTTCCAGAATTGCCCTCAAACGGATAGATTCTTTGAACGAATACAACATCTCACCTTGGAGTTTAAATAGGCTGAAGAGAGAAGAAAATGCTAAGAAACTATTGAGCAATACAAGTAAAAACCTTCAAGCAAAATACCTTAGCAATATTTCTTCATTGTTCTCACTACACCAAAAAAGGGCTTTTACAGCGCCCCTTTTTTAGCGGTTTAGGTGGCAGCAGCTGTAAAAACACAAACACGGAGCAGAAGATGGGCTATTACAGCGATTGCTAAAATAAACCGCTATAAATTTGTTCCCTATTAAGAGCGGTTCAGGTCCCAGCCGCTGTAAAAACAAAAACACGGAGCGGATGATTGGCTTTTACAGCGGTTGTTTTAAGTAAGCGCTTTAAAAGATTGAGTAAAAAATAAATCTTGGATTTTAAATTTGTTTCATATGAGATTCGAACCCGGATACCTTAGGCTATTTCATAACAACTTTCCACTGGGCTCAGATAAGATTTATGTTTTTGTTTCGATTTGTTAATATTTATCAATTGATTTCGTAAAATTGCAGAACCCACTAACTTTACCCAAATCTCGTAAACCCTTATCAGTTTCGTTCCACTATATCTCGATAGTGCTACCTCAGTCTTCTCTCAACCGCTACACCCCATCGTACCGCCACCGTCCCTGGCGCGCCGCTGCCGCTCTTGTTTTTCATTGTCCAACACTTTGGCTCAAGGTTCTTGGCCGCAGAACTGAGGTCAGTGGTTCTCCATCCTCGATCTGTTAACGCTGAGGTAGGCCAGCGACTCCAATTTCTCCTCCACGCCTTCCAAACGCATCCTTGCGAGAAGGCCTCGCCTCTTCATCCTCCTCCCCTGCAAATTGGCCCCTCACGGTGGTGGAATGTTAGGTTTGTTTGTTTACTTTGTTTCTGATTTAAGCCTGTTAGAATTTATTTGGAAGGTTGTTATTGGAATTGGATTGATATCTGATTGAAATTGTTGGCTAAAGTAGTTTTGAGTTTGATCATTGTGTTTTTCTGTGTGATTGTGTAGATGGGTCGAATTTACCGATAAAATAGTTGCTAAGAGGGTTGCCAATATGTTAAATGGTGAACAGATAGGTATGTGTTTGCTCTTTGGTCTTAGTTTTTGAATGGAAATCAATCATCTTGTCTCCTATTTGATTATCAATATATTAGCTGCATTGGTTCTTATATAATCTTGTTTGAAAGTATAGTATGGTGTTTACTTGTGGTAGCCGGGTTATGCTCTAGTGGGGGTTGTACTTGTTCTTCCTTATTGTCTTTTAATGGAAATCACAATGTTGTTCTATTGTCAATTCTAGAGTTATTTTATTCCTTTAATTTTGTGAAAGAGTGATAGGTAACTGAATCCCCTCGGTTAGGTTAGTTAGAAGCAGGGAAGTAGTAGAACAAGAACCCTGATATTATTCACAATAGAAATGTACAAGATTGCTGTGATATTCGAGAGTCTCGGTCACTCTCCCTAAGTCCCAACCCAAATGATCCCTGAAGATGATTAATGCTCTCTAACTCACTCTTATTCATAGACTAACCCTCAACCGTCTAACTAGTTAACCTGGTGTTCTCTTATCTGGATGCTAATTACTGAATGTTTCTCCATTAATGTTTCAGAAGCTCTCGTGTAAGGGTCACCCTTCGGAGTGATATGTTCGTTCATCTTTTCAATTGTTGTGATAGGGTTTCTGTAGTTCCTTTCACATTGAAGACACAATCTCAAGATTTCTATAATTAGGTGTGAGTGTGTGACGCGTTGGTGTTTTTGCAGTTTTGCTAAAAACTCCATCCATAGCTCATTGGTTCTGACTAATCATTCGGGCAAGTGATCCAAACTTTTTCCGTTCCCCTCTGGTAAATAGTATATACTTTGTCATATCACTTTTTAGTTCAAAAGGTTATAACAAACAACCCTTACATTAGATGAATTTTACAATGTGATTCTTCCCTGCTTATTTTTTATGTTTATACTGCAAGTTTTTCTTATTCTGTTAGCCATATTCATGTCAATGATCCTATGTTGCAGAGAATTTGAACTTTGTATTTCTTTTTCTATTATATCTGAACTTGTCAATGTGTTTCGTTGTTAACTTTGAGTTCTCATCCCTCTTGATTTTGTGGATCAACATAGTCTTACTAGTGCACCCAGTCGTGCCACCATCGTCCCTGCCGCGCCGCTGCCACTCTTGTTTTGCGTCGCTTCGGGCAATAGTTCGTCACCCTGTTGTTAGAGTTTAATAGCGTTTCACCGTTCCTCTCCTTAGGCAAGTTTCTTCTTCCTCATAAGGTAATTTTGAATGTGTAAGATCAAGTTTTGATCTAGTAGTACAACTCTATGTTTTGATGATTACAAGTTAACCTTTTGATATGAACAATTGTGGTACTCTAACGTGTTTTTCTGAGTGTGCTATTTGCAGGTTCTGACCTCAACTCAATCTCACACTAATCAGAAGCACTGTGTATAAAGAGTGACCCAAGCAACGCTTTCGCATTCACCATGTTCAGGATGAACAGTGGAAAAGCTTCAGAAGTTCTGAAGTTATACAAACTCTGATGAGGACTCAGTCACAAGAAGCTCTGAAGATCCAGAAGTTCTGATAACCAAGAAACACTGAAGGTTCAGATGTTCTGATGGTGTAGAAGACTCTGAAGATCCAGAAGCTGAATAGTGGAAACTCTGAAGTCCAGAAGCAAGAAACTCTGAAGGCCATGTTCTTCCCTCTGAGTTCAGAATCAGAAGATACAATGGTCAGAGGATCTGTGCTTTCCATCTGACTCTGATCAACCGGCTTCACAAGTTCCAATACGAAGCATTCCTCTGATCAGAAGTCTCCTAGGTTTAAAGGTCGCGTCGCTATCCAAGTACAAAAGCAACTGTACCTTCCTGACGACCTACCTAACGTTCTCAGCCACAGCAGAAGCTGGATTTTCCAGAACTGCCCTCCAACGGTAGCATTTCCCATGCATCGCTCAACCCTAATCCTTGGAGTATATAAAGAGGCTGAAGACTGAAAGAAACGGCTAGAAGCAAGAAGCATTCACATACGCAAGACATATTCGAAAATCTTCTAAGTTTTCTTTCATCTGAAATTCATTGAGTTTACTATTAGCTTTTTAGAAGCAAATCTCTTGTAAACGATTCTTTGATAAACAGTTTGTTTAGTTCCTTTAGGAGATCAAGGTTGATCGGATCCTAGAGAAGACTAAGAGAGTGAATCTTAGTGTGAGCTAAGTCAGTGTAATTGCTAGTCACTTGTAGGTTTCAAGTGCAGTTGTAACTCTTACCTGATTAGTGGATTGCCTTCATTCTAAGAAGGAAGAAATCACCTTAACGGGTGGACTGGAGTAGCTTGAGTGATTTATCAAGTGAACCAGGATAAAATCCTTGTGTGCTTTTCTATCTCTTATCTTTAGCACTTAAGTTCTCGAAAGATTTGTCAAAATCTTTAAGGTGGAAGTTTTATACTGAAAACGTTATTCAAACCCCCCCTTTCTACCGTTTTTCATACCTTCAATTGGTATCAGAGCGCAAGTTCTGATTACCACACCTAACAGTGTTCAGTGATCCGGGCCGGTGTGAAAAACAATGGCTGCCACCACCAGTGAAACTCAAAGAGATGGTTACAATGCAAAGCCTCCTATGTTCGACGGTCAAAGGTTCGAATATTGGAAAGATAGACTGGAAAGTTTCTTTCTGGGTTTCGATGCAGATCTCTGGGATATTATTGTGGATGGCTACGAGCGTCCAGTTGATGCAGATGGCAAGAAGATCCCAAGGTCAGAGATGACTGCAGATCAAAAGAAGCTGTACTCACAACATCACAAAGCAAGAGCAATTCTTCTAAGTGCTATTTCCTATGAAGAGTACCAGAAGATTACAGATCGTGAGTTTGCAAAAGGCATTTTCGAATCTCTGAAGATGTCTCATGAAGGAAACAAGAAAGTCAAAGAATCAAAGGCATTGTCTTTGATCCAAAAGTATGAATCCTTCATCATGGAGCCAAATGAGTCCATTGAAGAAATGTTCTCCAGATTTCAGTTGCTTGTAGCTGGCATACGACCTCTCAACAAGAGCTACACAACAAAAGATCATGTCATAAGGGTCATCAGGTGCCTTCCTGAAAGTTGGATGCCTTTGGTGACTTCAATAGAGCTCACGAGAGACATTGAGAATATGAGTTTAGAAGAACTCATCAGCATTTTGAAATGCCATGAGCTGAAGCGCTCATAGATGCAAGATCTGAGGAAAAAGTCCATAGCCTTGAAATCCAAATCTGAAAAGGCTAAGGTTGAGAAGTCAAAGGCTCTTCAAGCTGAAGAAGAGGAATCTGAAGAAGCATCAGAAGATTCTGATGAAGATGAGCTGACTCTGATCTCCAAGAGACTCAACCGCATCTGGAAGCACAGGCAGAGCAAGTTCAAAGGCTCTGGAAAGGCAAAAGGAAAGTATGAGTCCTCAGGCCAGAAGAAGTCTTCAATCAAGGAAGTCACATGTTTTGAGTGCAAAGAATCTGGGCACTACAAAAGTGATTGTCCAAAGTTGAAGAAAGACAAGAAGCCAAAGAAGCACTTCAAGACGAAGAAGAGTCTGATGGTGACATTTGATGAATCAGAGTCAGAGGATGTTGACTCTGATGGTGAAGTCCAAGGACTCATGGCAATTTTCAAAGACAAGGAAGCAGAGTCAAAGGAAGCTGTTGACTCTGACTCAGAATCAGAAGGAGATCCTAACTCAGACGATGAAAACGAGGTATTCGCTTCTTTCTCTACCTCCGAACTGAAACATGCATTGTCTGATATTATGGATAAGTATAACTCCTTATTGTCTAAGCATAAGAAGCTGAAAAAGAACTTATCTGCTGTTTCCAAGACTCCTTCTGAACATGAGAAAATTATTTCTGATCTGAAAAATGATAATCATGCTTTGATCAATTCTAACTCTGTGCTTAAGAACCAGATTGCTAAGTTAGAAGAAATTGTTGCCTGTGATGCCTCTGATTGTAGAAATGAATCTAAGTATGAAAAGTCTTTTCAAAGATTCCTAGCTAAAAGCGTGGATAGAAGCTTAATGGCTTCAATGATCTATGGCGTAAGCAGAAATGGAATGCATGGCATTGGCTATTCTAAACCAATTAGAAATGAGCCCTCTGTGTCTAAAGCTAAATCCTTGTATGAATGCTTTGTTCCCTCTGGTACCATATTGCCTGATTCTTTACCTGCTAAAGTTGCTAAACACCCTCTTAAAAAGGGATCTTTCTCTATGACTAAATATCATGCAAATATTCCTTTAAAATATCATGTTGAGACACCCAAGGTGATCAGAACCTCTGGGGTAACTAACAAGAGAGGACCCAGAAAGTGGGTACCTAAGGACAAGATTATCTATGTTGCAGATATCCTTGATAGCTCCACTGAAACACCAATCATGGTATCTGGACAGTGGTTGCTCGCGTCACATGACGGGAGAAAGGCGTATGTTCCGAGAGCTAAAACTTAAGCCTGGAGGCGAAGTTGGCTTTGGAGGAAATGAAAAGGGTAAAATTGTTGGTACTGGTACTATTTGTGTAGATAGTAGTCCATGCATTGATAATGTGTTATTGGTAGACGGCTTAACACATAACTTATTGTCTATAAGTCAATTAGCTGACAAGGGTTATGATGTTATATTCAATCAAAAGTCCTGCCGGGCTGTAAGTCAGATCGATGGCTCTGTTCTGTTTAACAGCAAGAGGAAGAACAACATTTATAAGATCAGATTATCTGAGTTGGAGGCTCAGAATGTGAAGTGCCTTCTGTCTGTTAATGAAGAGCAGTGGGTATGGCATAGACGGTTAGGGCATGCCAGTATGAGAAAGATTTCTCAGCTGAGCAAGCTAAACCTTGTCAGGGGCTTACCCAATCTGAAGTTCGCTTCAGACGCTCTTTGTGAAGCATGTCAGAAAGGCAAATTCACAAAAGTCCCTTTCAAGGCAAAGAATGTTGTCTCAACCTCAAGGCGTTGGAACTTCTGCTTATCGACCTTTTTGGACCAGTGAAAACTGAGTCTATAGGTGGCAAGAGATATGGGATGGTTATCGTTGATGACTATAGCCGCTGGACATGGGTAAAGTTTCTAACCCGCAAGGATGAGTCTCATGCTGTGTTCTCTACCTTTATTGCTCAAGTGCAAAACGAGAAGGCTTGTAGGATTGTGCGTGTCAGAAGTGACCATGGTGGAGAGTTTGAGAATGATAAGTTTGAGAGTCTGTTTGATTCCTATGGAATTGCACATGATTTCTCTTGTCCCAGAACTCCTCAACAAAATGGTGTTGTTGAGAGGAAGAACAGAACTCTTCAGGAGATGGCTAGAACCATGCTCCAAGAAACTGGCATGGCTAAGCACTTTTGGGCAGAGGCAGTAAATACAGCATGTTACATTCAGAACAGAATCTCTGTGAGACCAATTCTGAATAAGACTCCTTATGAATTGTGGAAGAACATAAAACCCAACATTTCTTATTTTCATCCTTTTGGCTGTGTTTGTTATGTTCTCAATACTAAGGATAGATTGCATAAATTTGATGCTAAGTCTTCTAAGTGTCTATTACTCGGTTACTCTGAGAGATCTAAAGGTTTTAGATTTTATAATACTGATGCTAAGACTATTGAAGAATCTATTCATGTTAGATTTGACGATAAGCTTGACTCTGACCAGTCAAAGCTAGTTGAAAAGTTTGCAGATTTAAGCATTAATGTTTCTGACAAAGGCAAAGCTCCAGAGGAAGATGAGCCAGAGGAAGATGAACCAGAGGAAGAAGCTGGTCCCTCTAACTCACAAACTCTGAAGAGACCTTGCTCAGTCTGAAAGGATTGGTGTCCTTAATTGAACCCAAGTCCATAGATGAAGCTCTTCAGGACAAGGATTGGATTCTGGCCATGGAAGAAGAACTGAATCAATTTTCCAAGAACGATGTTTGGAGCTTAGTGAAGAAGCCTGAGAGTGTCCATGTTATTGGAACGAAGTGGGTATTCAGAAACAAGCTGAATGAGAAAGGAGATGTAGTCAGAAACAAGGCAAGGCTAGTTGCTCAAGGCTACAGCCAGCAGGAAGGAATAGACTACACTGAAACATTTGCTCCAGTAGCAAGACTGGAGGCAATCAGACTGTTGATCTCTTTCTCAGTAAATCACAACATAGTTCTACATCAGATGGACGTAAAGAGTGCCTTCCTAAATGGTTATATCTCAGAGGAAGTCTATGTTCATCAACCCCCAGGTTTTGAAGATGAGAAGAAACCAGACCATGTGTTCAAATTGAAGAAATCACTCTACGGTCTGAAGCAAGCTCCCAGAGCATGGTATGAGAGACTTAGCTCATTCCTTCTGGAGAATGAGTTTGTAAGGGGTAAAGTAGATACAACTCTGTTTTGCAAGACTTATAAAGATGATATCTTAATTGTGCAAATTTATGTTGATGATATTATATTTGGTTCTGCTAATCAATCTCTATGCAAAGAATTTTCTGAGATGATGCAGGCTGAATTTGAGATGAGTATGATGGGAGAATTAAAGTACTTTCTGGGAATACAAGTTGATCAAACACCAGAAGGAACATATATCCATCAGAGCAAGTACACTAAAGAACTTCTGAAGAAGTTCAATATGCTGGAATCTACAGTGGCCAAGACTCCAATGCATCCTACATGCATTTTGGAGAAAGAAGATAAAAGTGGTAAAGTATGTCAGAAGCTCTATCGTGGCATGATAGGTTCACTTCTATACTTAACTGCATCTAGGCCAGACATATTATTTAGTGTTCACTTATGTGCTCGTTTCCAATCAGATCCAAGGGAAACCCACTTAACTGCTGTTAAGAGGATCCTAAGGTATCTGAAAGGCACCACTAACCTTGGCTTGATGTATAAGAAAACATCAGAGTATAAGCTTTCAGGTTACTGCGATGCTGATTATGCTGGAGATAGAACAGAGAGAAAAAGTACTTCTGGAAATTGTCAATTTCTGGGAAGCAATCTAGTCTCATGGGCAAGCAAGAGGCAATCAACCATTGCACTATCAACTGCAGAGGCAGAATATATCTCAGCAGCAATATGCAGCACTCAGATGCTCTGGATGAAACATCAGCTGGAGGATTATCAGATCCTTGAGAGTAATATCCCAATCTATTGTGATAACACTGCTGCAATCTCATTGAGTAAGAACCCTATCTTGCATTCAAGGGCAAAGCACATTGAGGTAAAGTATCACTTTATTAGAGATTATGTACAGAAGGGCGTACTTCTTCTGAAGTTTGTTGATACTGACCATCAATGGGCAGATATCTTTACAAAGCCCTTAGCTGAAGATAGATTTAATTTTATTCTGAAAAATCTAAACATGGACTTTTGTCCAGAGTGAAGATGGATCAGAACCTCTGACTATGATATTTCTTGATCAGAAGATGTCTAGTCCAGAAGGTAACTCAATCAGAGTGTGTGTGCCCACTGGTACTGACTCTGAAGCTGAGACAACAACGCGTGTGTCAGTTTTTCTGATGCATAGTTCCTTGTGCCCGTGTGACAGTCTGTTATGATTGCGTGTAGATGTGCTTCTCTCCTGTGTGTGATTGTGTATTTTACTGTTACTATCTATCTTTAATTTTCAACCGTTGATCTTAAAGTGCTTTTTGAATCAACAACGGTTATTTGATAAAACCCACTATACACACACGTTCTCTTTCACTTTCGGTTTTTACTCTCGCTCTCTTTGCTTTTCAAAACCGCTCTTCTCGATTTCTCTCTCGATCTTTCTTCATCTTCCAACCTTCATCTTCTACCTCAAACCTTCAACCTCTTCAAAAATGGTGAGACAAACCAGAAGATCTACTGCAGATGCACCTCAGTTCCCTCACATGGTAGTTGGTCTGGCAACGGGTCAAAGGGGTTCTGAGAATCCAACTCAAGATCAAGTTCAAGCTCAAGAACAGAGTGTTCCAATTGCAGAACGGGGCTGTGCCGTTCACTGTGTTTATCCTCCTGAGGAACTCCAAGTCCTGGCAGAATGGAGATTCAACCTCGACAACTTGGCTACAAATGGGTATGATCTTCGTCCTGAAGTCCAAGCTCAAGGTTGGGGAAATTACTTCAACAGACTTCGAGGACCGGTGTATGATAGATTGGTCAAGGAATTCTGGAAGCACGCCGACTGCGATGATACTCAGGTGGTATCTCATATTCTTGGCAGAAAGATCATCATCACGGAGAAGTCCTTCGTGAACTTGCTGGGTGCAGATACTGCTTATGGGTATCGGTTCCAACTCACGGAATCGAAGCTGAAACCCAGCACCAAGGATACAATCAACCAGGCCCTGTACACCACTTTCAAACCGGGCAAGACGAGTTACAAGGTGATGGATCTTCACCCCAAACTCAGGATCTGGCACAAGATCCTGCTTCACTGCATAAACCAGAGACCGAAGGGCAGTTCTCCAGACTACATCAACTTCAACCAGAAGGTGATGTTGTTCTTCATCCAAGATCAGAAGAAGATCTGCCTTCCCTACTTCCTGTTCTCCTACTTGAAGGAATGCATCCGGAAGTCTCGCACCACTGCCTCCATCAAGTCTGCAATCAAATATATCCCTTTTGGGAGGCTGCTCTCAGACTTTCTCATTGAAAGCAACCTGGTGCAAGATCTGGTTAATGCTGGATGTGTAGAAGATCTGAGCACAATTGTCAGTGATGTCTTCACTGCAAACTCTCTGAAGAAGATGGGTTTGGTCCAGAAGAAGATTGCTCCTGCTCATGAAGACACATCTTCTGAGATCAGAGGTAGAAGGATGCCTCTGAATGACTACCCTCTGTGGACTCAGGCAGACAATCCTGACGCCATCAGATGCTATGTTGAAGACCTCAGGGCTCAAGGATTCGAAATTGACTTGATGATTTCGTCAGCAGACTACCGCCAGCTCCAGAGTTTCCTTCTCCTCCCAAGAAGAAAGCTCAGAGGAAGATGCTACTGGACGAATCTTCTGAGGAATCCGATGTCCCTCTGGTCCAAAAGAAGAAGAGAAAGCCTGATGATGGTGATGATAGTGACAATGAGGATGGTCCTCCCAAGAAGAAGAAGAAGAAGGTCAGAATCGTGGTGAAGCCTACTCGGGTGGAACCAGCTGCTGAAGTGGTCAGAAGGACTGAACCTCCTGCCAGAGTGACTCGATCATCAGCACATTCAAGTAAGCCTGCACTTGCTTCTGATGATGATTTGAATTTATTTGATGCACTCCCTATTTCTGTCTTGCTCCAACACTCCTCAAATCCCCTCACTCCTATTCCTGAATCCCAACCAGCCGCACAAACCACCACTCCACCACATTCCCCAAGGTCTTCCTTCTTTCAACCTTCCCCTACTGAAGCACCTCTCTGGAATTTGCTTCAGAACCAACCCTCTAGGTCAGATGAACCAACCTCTCTCCTTACCATTCCGTACGACCCATTATCTTCTGAACCAATCATCCATGAACAACAAGAGCCAAACCAACCAGAACCACAACCCAGAACGTCTGATCACTCTGTTCCCAGAGCATCAGAACGTCCTGCTGCCAGAACCACGGATACAGACTCCTCACCAGCCTTTACACCTGTATCCTTCCCAACCAATGTTGATGATTCTTCTCCCTCCAATAACTCTGAATCCATTAGAAAATTCATGGAGGTTAGAAAAGAAAAGGTGTCTACCTTAGAGGAATATTACCTAACTTGTCCATGCCCTAGGAGATATCCTGGCCCTAGACCTGAACGTCTAGTTGACCCAGATGAACCTATCTTGGCTAATCCTATCCAATAGGCAGACCCTTTGGCTCAACAAGCTTACCCTGTCCCCGACCAACAAGAGCCTATTCAACCAGAACCTGAACCCGAACATTCAGTGTCTAACCAATCCTCGGTTAGATCACCCCATCCTCTGGTTGAAACTTCAGACCCTCACCTTGGAACCTCTGACCCCAATGATCAAATGATTAACATTGGTTCTCCACAAGGTGCCTCTGAAGCTCATAGCAGCAATCACCCAGCCTCTCCTGAAACCAACCTCTCCATAATTCCCTACACTCACCTCCAACCCACATCTCTCTCTGAGTGCATCAATATTTTCTATCATGAAGCCTCTTTGAGGCTCCGCAATGTGCACGGTCAGACTGACCTCAATGAGAATGCTGAATGTGTGGCTGATGAGTGGAACAATCTGGGCACTTGGCTAGTGGCTCAAGTTCCAATTATGATGCAGCTCCTGCAAGCAGAGGGAAGTCAGAGCATTGAGGCTGCAAAGCAAAGGTTTGTTCGAAGGGTGGCTCTTCATGAACACGAACAGAGAAATAAGCTTCTTGAAGCCATTGAAGAAGCCAAGAGAAAGAAGGCTCAAGCAGAAGAAGCTGCACGTCTAGCAGCAGCTCAAGCTGAACAAGCCAGACTTGAGGCAGAGCGACTTGAAGCTGAGGCTGAAGCTCTTAGATGCCAAGCACTTGCACCAGTTGTGTTTACTCCTGCTGCTTCTGCTTCCATTCCAGATCCTCCTGCTGCTCAGAATGTTCCTTCCAGTTCTACTCAGACAAGCTCATCCAGACTCGACATCATGGAACAGCGTCTTGACATTCATGAATCCATGCTGATTGAGATGAAGCACATGATGATGGAACTTCTGCGACGATCTGACAAACCTTAGTTTTAGGATCTCTTCATTTTCCTTCTTTTTATTTAACGTTGTTTTATTTAAACTCTGTTTCTTTTTATTTACTTATTCTATTTTATTCGTTTGTGATTCTATTTGCATATCTATATATATATTTGTGTCACATATGTTTGCAAAAATCTTTTTTATTCATCATATTTCTATGTTTACATCATATTTCTTTACTTCATAAAATCTAGAATGGAGGATCCCTCCTCATTCTTCTGCACTCCTGGCGCTGCTCTGACCTATCTTTCTCCAGACGCTCCAGTTCATGCTGGATGTTGTTGAGCCTGTCCTTTAGCTCATCCCTCTCCAGAATCTCTTCTGCAGTATTGAGCTCCTCTTCCAAACTTTCTTTTTCTTCCAGCAGCTTGAGTTCAAGCCGGCTGAGTTCTTGCACCTCCTCCACGAAGGCAAGAAATTCCTTCAGGTCTCTCTCCAACTCTGGACGCAGGTCCTCTTCCAGCATTCTCCGTGTCAGCTCCGCGATGGTAGTTGTACCCTCTGGATGCCTGATGTTCAGGAACAAGTCCTCTTCAAAGGCCTTCTTCCTCAGCTCTTCTAGTGCTACGATGTATGATGCCATTTTTTTACTGAAATTGTTCGAGGTGTGAAGCTTACCTTTCTCTCCAACGCTTTATATAGGCTTCACTTTCTCTCTGAAAGTTAATGCTCCTACGGTTTCTCGAGGTTAAGTTCTTGGTAACTGACCCTTCTCTTTACTCACTTGACCGGTGGTAAACGTTCTTCTCTTGCATTAACTCTTCCATTTTTTTTTCGCCTAACTCTGATTCTTGCATCATTTTCTTTTTCTTTAAACTTAGACCTTCTCTAAGGGGGAGTACCTTGTACTTCAAGCTAAGTTTTTCACACCCCAAGCTTTTTGCTTATGACAAAAAGGGGGAGTAAACCCAGTTTTTGATGTGTAAGATGTGTTAGTGTGATTTATTTTTCTTTTGGAGATTTTAAGAGTTCCACCTTCATGACCATAGATGTGTCACTGGACAAATACAAGGAATACATTTTACTTCTTCTGAAGTGATTATAAGTTGACTCTGATACCCAAGACTCTGATACCTTGTCCATGACTCTGATTACTTATGCGCTCTGATTACTCGATTTTCATCTATGTCATAAGTTTTTCACTCTGAACTCTTATATTATTTAGCTCAGAATCTAGACTTTACTAACGTTTTCATCAAGTATTAGATTCAGGGGGAGCTAAGCTCAGAATCAAGCAGTGACTTGAATTCAGAATGAGCAAGATAAACTATTCACATCAGGATAAGTATTATTCTATATCTCTAAACTCTGAGTGAATTCAGTTTAATGTTTAAGAATTGTTCATCAAAAATCTTAGTTTTGTCATCATCAAAAAGGGGGAGATTGTAAGATCAAGTTTTGATCTAGTAGTACAACTCTATGTTTTGATGATTACAAGTTAACCTTTTGATATGAACAATTGTAGTACTCTAACGTGTTTTTCTGAGTGTGCTATTTGCAGGTTCTGACCTCAACTCAATCTCACACTAATCAGAAGCACTGTGTATAAAGAGTGACCCAAGCAACGCTTTCGCATTCACCATGTTCAGGATGAACAGTGGAAAAGCTTCAGAAGTTCTGAAGTTATACAAACTCTGATGAGGACTCAGTCACAAGAAGCTCTGAAGATCCAGAAGTTCTGATAACCAAGAAACACTGAAGGTTCAGATGTTCTGATGGTGTAGAAGACTCTGAAGATCCAGAAGCTGAATAGTGGAAACTCTGAAGTCCAGAAGCAAGAAACTCTGAAGGCCATGTTCTTCCCTCTGAGTTCAGAATCAGAAGATACAATGGTCAGAGGATCTGTGCTTTCCATCTGACTCTGTTCAACAGGCTTCACAAGTTCCAATACGAAGCATTCCTCTGATCAGAAGTCTCCTAGGTTTAAAGGTCGCGTCGCTATCCAAGTACAAAAGCAACTGTACCTTCCTGACGACCTACCTAACGTTCTCAGCCACAGCAGAAGCTGGATTTTCCAGAACTGCCCTCCAACGGTAGCATTTCCCATGCATCGCTCAACCCTAATCCTTGGAGTATATAAAGAGGCTGAAGACTGAAAGAAACGGCTAGAAGCAAGAAGCATTCACATACGCAAGACATATTCGAAAATCTTCTAAGTTTTCTTTCATCTGAAATTCATTGAGTTTACTATTAGCTTTTTAGAAGCAAATCTCTTGTAAACGATTCTTTGATAAACAGTTTGTTTAGTTCCTTTAGGAGATCAAGGTTGATCGGATCCTAGAGAAGACTAAGAGAGTGAATCTTAGTGTGAGCTAAGTCAGTGTAATTGTTAGTCACTTGTAGGTTTCAAGTGCAGTTGTAACTCTTACCTGATTAGTGGATTGCCTTCATTCTAAGAAGGAAGAAATCACCTTAACGGGTGGACTGGAGTAGCTTGAGTGATTTATCAAGTGAACCAGGATAAAATCCTTGTGTGCTTTTCTATCTCTTATCTTTAGCACTTAAGTTCTCGAAAGATTTGTCAAAATCTTTAAGGTGGAAGTTTTATACTGAAAACGTTATTCAAACCCCCCCCCCCTTTCTACCGTTTTTCATACCTTCAGAATGCACCTTTATAATCATTTAGTGAGGAACCATTAAAATACTATACAATTCTTCTTTTTCTTGGTCTTTTGAGGGCTGTAGATTCCTCACTCGTTAACTGGTTAAAATAAGTCAGAATTTAATTCTAGTTGGCTCGTGCATAAATTTCGTGTTTCAGATACTGGATAACTTAAATCACAAACTTAATAATCCTTATTCTAGTCCGACTTTCAATTTATTGACTGTAACTCAATTGAGCTCCTAATAAACCATGTTTGAGTCATCACCTCTCACCCTTTAGGAAATTTTCTCTAGGAAACAATGCCATGTTTTATAGGATTTTGGCCTTGTTTAATTTTGATCTTTCTTTAGTTTGGCTAATACTTATTATGTAAAAAATTTGGCAATGACGAAGATAGTTAAGAAAAAAATTTCCGTTGATATTTTGCGCCTTTCTCAGATAAAAACTTTAGAACTAATATTTGTTACTGATGATAGATGCTTATCCATGCATTGGTGAGATGAGGTGAACGACTTTTTCACTAAGGCAAGGTAAGAAATAAGTTCTCTCTTTTGAGTATAACCCTCCATGTGTGTGTGTGTGTAGAGTTGTTCAATATGAAGGTAATTCATCTTAAGTTGGGGGAAGGTGTATTAATTTTCTCAATATTGTGATGAATTTGATAAATAGATTAGGTCACTTCAGATTATGACAAGGAAAAATTACAAGAAAGATTAGCCAAGATTTCTAGGGGTGTTGCAGTGCTTAAGGTATGGATATTTAAGTTGACCTTGCTTGCTTATGGGTTAGTTACTTTTCTGTATTCCATATTTCTTTTGGGAAAAACTTAGATACAGTACCATATGTATGGTTGGTACTGTTCTCCAATAAAAACGTGACACCTAGGTTACTTTAATTGCACATTAGATATAGTAACTCAACCGTGATTATTTCTGTTAACTCCGAGTTAGCTATTGTTTCGTTTCTCTTATCCTTTCCGTTTTGTTAACTATCGTTCTGTTTATCATCGACCATTGTTTTTTCACCATTCATGCAGAGGATAAAAAGTGCAGGAACAAATCCAATATTTGAGATTGGGTCGCTCAAGTTTGAGGGATCCCAAATCCATCGGTTAATAAGAGAGCGATCCCATTCAATTCAATGTTGATTGACATGAAGTTGAAATTAAAGAGTACTGAATTCTAGATCCACTTTCGTAACAGGGGAAACCATGGTCACTTCACTTGGGCTTGCTGTGACATCAACCTTTTCAATTTTGTAAACAAGTAAATCTTGAAAATTCAAGTACTTGATGCAGTCATTGATGGAAAGAAACCTGCAACAGTGTGTGGTACCTTGATAAATGCAACAAAATTTGTATTCAAAGTTTTGAGAAGGTTCGAGAAAGGATTGAAGAGCAGGACCAGGGGGAGGGGGCTACAACTTTTCCTTTAAGCGGTTTGAAAGGTGAATTTTTTTTTCTCTGCTTAACAGTGTCAAAGTTATTTGAACGGGGACAACAGTTGTAGAAATTAAAGCCATATGTCAAATTCTGATTGGGCAACAACATGTACTGCACTTGCGGTACTGCATGTAAGTTTTACCCTTTCTTTTTTCTGTACTTTACAATTCTATACTTTACAATAAAATACACAATAGTTTGTAATTTCATGATTTAGAGATAGGTGAAGTTAAGGACGTGGTTGATATGCTTTAGAAATTGTTGATTTTATGGCTGAACTAGCATGGTAGGTGATGGTATATAAGAATAAAAGAAAAAGCATTTTTATAGCGGTTCAGCAATAAACCGCTGTAATAGAGAGACGAATTACGGCGGTTTAAATTATAAAACCAATATTAAAGATGTTCACTTACAGCGGTTATTATACAAAACCGCTGTAAATAAGGGATCTTTTACAGCGGTTTGAACCGATGTAAAGTCTTTTACAGCGGCGAGATCTACAGCGGTTCAAACCCGCTGTAAAAGGGCGAAATTAAGCGCTGTAAAAGCCCTTTTTTGGTGTAGTGTCTTATTGTGTTTACCTCTGCTTGTTTAGAAGCAATTCTATGTAAACCCAAACTTTCTACAAATTGTTTGTAGTTCCTTGAGATATCAGTGAGGTCAGGATTCTTGAGAAGACTAAGACAAGTGAGACTTAGTGTTGCTAGTTCATAGGTTGTTAGTCACTGAGCAAGTTGTGCTAGTGGAGTTGTAACAATCTTTGAATAGTAGATTACCTTCATTCTACGAAGGAAGAAATCACCTTAACGTGTGGACTGGAGTAGCTTGAGGGATTTATCAAGTGAACTAGGATAAAATACTTGTGCGCTTTTCTCTATCCTTTATCTCTTGCACCTTGTGTTCTATATATCGAGAAGATTTACCAAAATCTTAGAGGAAAAGCTTTAAAACTTCAAGACCCTATTCAAACCCCCCACCCCTTCTAGTGTTTTTCATACCTTCAAATGGATGAGGGTATACCTTTATTTTGCAATCTACATTTGGTTGAAAGTCGTTCTCAAATGCTTTGAATCCATAATTTTGACCTTACAAAATGTTAGTATGTGATTTGGCTCAAACTAATTACATTGACCTAATAAGAAATCTTGCTCATGGTTATGTTGTGTCTTTCACACATAATGGACTCTAAAATCATTTAAGCATGTCTAATTTATAAAAATGCAAAATTCGAAGGAAAGTATATTCAGAGACCAACGTAAAATAAAGGACATTGACATCTCTTAGACATTGTTCTTATCTTAGACATTGTTCTTATTTGAAACAATCTTGTGAAGATTGCTCTTTATTTGCCTCATACATGACCCATGAGTACCAAAACATCACAAGAAAAATAAGAAACATATTCATCCTCAAAAAATAAAGTGTAACTCTTGAGGATAAATCATGTACAACTAAAAACTAATGGATTGAGCTTTTTTTTATTTCAAGTTAATTTTATGCCCTTATGAAGCACTGTTTGCTCATGCAATTTATTCATGTGGAAAAAATAGAAATACAAAACAGAAAGCAGAGAGTATTGAGAGCAACGAAAATTGTTTCAAGCAATTTATTGTTCTTGAAATAACTATAAATAAAGTTTATTCATATGAGTCTTACAAACATGTTTGATTGCAATTAATTTTCCTCATAAACGAGGGTTGAGTTACAAAACATCCCCGGTAGAATTACATTAAATGTTCATGCGCAAAATTAACGGTTTATTTAGTATGAAGGAAGGGAAAGGAAAAGGTTGAAGGAGGAAATAAAACACGGAAATCAAAACATACCTGGGTATTACTTTGAATTCAAATGATAAGGTGGTTAAGGAAATATCTGGTAATTTGAAAAGGGCCCCACTTTAAGTGGGTGAAATGTTGTTACCAGCAGTGGACTTGTTGCAGGCTGAAGTTCAATCTGATGGGCCTACTAAAACGGGTTTTGATGGCCCAATCGCAGAAGAAGGACATAATGGTATATTCCTACAGATTGAGTCCTCATCAGTAGCGGAAAATCTAATGGATCACGTACGTGTAGATACTGTGGCAGAGATGGGTTCTGAGAACTTGGGAGAAGATGAGATTTCGAGCCCTCCCTCTCCCCAGATGAGTGTTTCGCTAAAATCACTTCAAATGGAGTTCTCTGGAATTGGCAGGAAAACTACGAATGGAAGACGTTTGGGTCTTGGTGGGAATTCTTGGCAGCCTTCAAGGTCACAACCTGAAATAAATAGGATATGGAAAAAGCTTTGGGACTAAGATTCAATGGTGATGAAAATCTGATCATAAAGAGGCTCAAGGAGATGGAAGACAGGGATGTCAGAGGTAGTGGAAGTGGAGTCATAGAGAATGGAGGGGAAACAAATTCAGTGGTCCAATGAAGATTTTGAGCTATAATACAAGAGGGATTGGCGGCAGAGCCAAGGGAAGAGCAGTCTGAAGCCTATTGCAGAAGGAAAAAATTGATCTGGTATGCTTTCAAGAAACGAAATTGGCTGCTATGGATGCTAGTATGTGTAATCTGTTATGGGGCAACGAACAAATTGAATGGGTTTTTGGGGGAAGAGATTCACTGTAATCCTAGATGGATCAGTTTGAAAGGAAAGTGGGGAGGTGTGGAAGAGGATTGTATGCTTCTGAATATATATGCTCCATGCAATTTGGAGGAAAAGAGGCAATTGTGGGAGGAGATTATTGAATTGAGAAGATAAGATGTTGAATTATGGTGTGTGCTTGGTGATTTTAATGTTGTCAGAGGGGAGTCAGAACGGAGGGGTTTAATGGCTGATTCATCTCTTTTAAGGAGGGATACTGCTTTTTTTAATCAGTTCATTGAAGATATGGAATTGGTTGATTTACCTGTTACATGAAAGAAATACACGTGGATTCGACCCAATGGAACTTCTATAGTAGATTAGATCGGTGTTTGGTTTCCCTTGGCTGGTTGGATAAGTGGCCAAATAGTGTACAACATGTCCTCAACCGTGAATTTTCTGACCATAGCCCAATAGTGGTGAAGCATCTTAACCAGGAATGGGGCCTTATACCGTTTCGGGTTTTAAATTGTAGGTTGTCAGACAGTAGATTCCGTCACTTTGTGGAGAGTTCGTGGAGGGAATTGGTGGTCCGTGGGGTTGGCTCTTTCGTTTTGAAGGAGAAACTAAAATTGCTGAAGACTAAATTGAGGAAGTGGAACTCTGAAATATTTGGGGACTTGAACTTGAGGAAAAAGGAGAGTATTGAGAAACTAAACTTGCTCGATCAGAAGGCTGAAGAACAGTAGCTGTCAGTTGATGAGATCACAGCTCGGAAGGAGTTAATTGCAGATTATTGGCATGTTTTAAATTTAAATGAATCCCTTTTGTGTCAGAAGTCCAGAGTTCGTTGGCTCCGAGAAGGTGATGCTAATACAAGCTATTTCCATGTATTGTGAAGTGGAGGAGGAGGGTAAATTCTCTAAAGGGTATTGATGCGAATGGCGGGTGGGTTGAGGATCCAGTAGTTGTCAAGGATGTTATTAAGAACTTTTTTGAGCAGAAATTTAAGGAGGAAGGTGGGGACTCGCCGAATTTAGATGGTATTTGCTTTAATCAGGTGTCTGCTACAGATAATGCTTTTCTTTCTGCTGAATTCAGTGCAGATGAAATTAAGGAAGTTGTATGGGAGTGTGATGGTAACAGATGCCCGAGGCCAGATGGATATAATTTTACTTTTCTAAAGGAATTCTGGGACTTATTGAAGGAAGACGTGAAAAAGGTACTTGATGATTTTCATTCTAGTGGCAAATGACCTAGAGGTACGAATTCCTCATTCATTTCATTAATACGAAAAATTGATTCTCCCCTCGGGCTTAATGATTATAGACCAATCTTTTTGGTGGGTTGTGTTTACAAAATTGTCACTAAGATTTTTTCTGCTTGAATCGAAAGGGTGTTTGCAAAGGTAATTGACGCTAATCAGTTTGCTTTTTTGGGGGGAGGAGTATGATTGACAGTGTGGTAATTGCAAATGACGCAGTTCATTTGAAGGATCCAAACATTGTTTTTAAGGTAGATTTTGTAAAAGCATATGACTCTGTCCGTTAGGAATTCTTATTTTATATGCTCAGAATACCAAACTTTTCAGAGAAGTGGATTTTGTGGATAAATGGATGTTTGGAATCTACTTCTGTGTCTGTTCTTGTTAATGGAAGTCCTACCACAAAAAAGATTACCTCACATGGAGCTACATGGCCCGAAACGTTCAAGATTTCTGATCTCTTGGAATTTAAAGAAGAACAGTGGATAATTGAGTAATTTGAAACAAGAAATGCATCATGCTTTGACGTTGACCAAACCAAGTTCCTCAACTGCATATGACAAATTAGAGGCTCACATTATTGCTAGGTATTGATAAGGCAACTTATTTCTATACGATGTATGTGCAGGAAAATACAATTTCAAAGACAATATAACACAACCTGAGATGAGATAAATATTATCTCTCTGAAATCTTGAAGTATTGTTGATTTCATAGATCTAGTATAAAGCTAGCACGCGTTCAAGCTTAAAATATTATGCATAGTAATGAGATTCAAGGGTTTACTCAGAACAACATGAATAGAAGAGGAAGTACAACTAAAAAATCCAAAGTCTTACAAAGAAACAAAAGCACAAAGGGTTTAGCCAAGCATGGCTATAAAATCCTATTTATAGGCAAACTAGGCGAGCCTGAGCGCTCAAGCACTGAGAAAGCATGCTTGAGCGCCAATTGCTTAACCCAAAACAGATACTTTTTGCACTAATATAATTGGCACTCAAGCGCTCAACAGGGGCGCTCAAGCGCCAATTCAACTCTAGCAAAACATAAACTTTGATCCAATTGGTCCCTTGACCTTCTTCGTAACTCCTCTTTAAGCCTCCCTTCAATTCTCCAAGCCTTTTGACCTTCTTTCTTCAGCAGTTTCAGACCTGAAAGCTTGCATCCAAAGCAAGGAAAATATCTAGGAACTCCAAGAGATTATGAGCACAAAAGACCCTCTAATCAAGTGGAAACTTCATGCAACTCCTAAACTTACTTAAAATGCAATAAAAGCCCTTATAAAACTACAAAATTATCAAAACAAAGCAAAAACACAAATAAAAATGCATGAGAATGCATGAAACACTACATGAGACTCAACAAAAAGGCTCAAAACTAACAAAGAAATGACCTTAAAAACAAGACTAAACGAGGGTCATCAGCCACCTACCCAAAATAGGGTTTCCCGAACTTTTTCTTCGATATAGTTTAATTCCTATGTATTCTTAGGTGATATCTAGGGTAGGAAAACACTCGAAACATTTACGGGACCTAAAACACGAATAAGGGCTTTTTGGTCCACTTTAAAAGCTCAAAAACGCAAAGTTGATATTTTTCGAAATGGGTTTTGAATAGCTATAAACAATACATATATCAACAACTAATACTAAAGGCACTAAGTAATGTTAAAGACTTTTTTCATCAAAAATTAACGGTTGATCAAAATAGGGTTTTTGGTCTAGAATTAAGATCTATGGCACCACAGTGAGAAAGAATAAATGAAGCTAATCTGACATTTTATCAAAAAGCTCCAAACTTTGAGCATATAAAGATATGGAAACACATAGGAAACAAGAAAATGATGCATGGATAATGATCCTTACCTCCGTGCCTATCCAACACAACGATGTTCATCACACATAGGAAATTGTTGCTAAGATATCTTCAGGTTGCAATAACAACATACATTGTTTATCAATTCATCAAATAACATAATGATGTTCATCAACATCAAATCATCAAATAGCACGACGATGTTCATCAACATCAAATCATCAAATCATTAAATGCATGGTATGATATGCAATGTCATGCTAAAAGATGCTCCGGACAGGCTGGGCACTATCGAGTCAGTCCTAACACATGCCCTTGTGTTTAACCTCTCTGCTCATTTTTTTTCTTATCACCTAAATGTAGTCAGATCGGCCATAACTCGTAGGTTAGCTACTATGTCTGCTACTTAAGAACATTATGTGGAAAACCTGATCTTTCAATCACCACTGGTTCCACCGAGGTCCGGTGTCCCGCCACATAACCTCAAAATGAATTAATGATGCAACATGGTTAGTCAAAAATCATATCGTCCTCAAAATGTATAGCTAAGAATATTGTCTCTAAGATACCCTAAGGTAATTTTCGAATCATCAACCTCAAATTCCAACAACAAAAGAGTGCAAACACCCTTGATGACTACTCGAATCATCTGACTCATCCTTTAGATGGTCGAAAACTGCTCTGCGAGCAAAAGAGTACAGCGTACTTAGAAAGTTATTAGTTTCCCAGACTAATCCCTCAGGTAGCCTAACAATATACCGCCCATCGGGCAAAAGGTTCCAAAGCGCACAAGGTTTCCCCAAAACTAAGATCACTGACACTTCTCATATTCTTTAAACTCATTTCCAAGCCCTAGGCATTCTTCCCTATTTTATCAATATTTTAAAGTGTTCTAATGTTGTTTAGTGTATTATGAATTTAATTGGTAAAACGATATCTATTCATTTTTGCCTCTAACCCTATAAGTTTTGCGATTCCATCAAACCTAAGTAATTCCCTAAGAAGGTCTCGATCCCCTAAAATGTCAAAGGTTCGAACCTAGGTCCGACTTGTCAAACATTCCCTTAAAAGTTCCGTCACTAGCATGGCATAACCTCACGTTTCCCCACACTCCGACGATGCCACAATGTATATAGATAATTGCACAATTCAGCTAGTACAATCCAACAAAGCATATTCACAGATATCAACACATCCTATGATTAGCCACTTAGCACATATAAAGCATGTGATTCAGTCAACATCAATCATAGCAACAATCAAATCATCAACACATATGTCGGACGAAGCCCCAGAAAACGGAGACACAAGTCTCAAGTTTAACAGCGGCTGAAGCCTTAAAAAACATTTTCCAATTCAACTCAATCAACATCATCACAATCAAATAAGCAAGTCGAAGTTATCGACGCCTAAGTCATTAGCTAGCACGTAAGTTTCCCTCAACTCTAAATCGTCCAGCTTCGCAGTGTAGGGGTTCTTCACTCGCTTCCTCAGCAGCTCCCAAGGTTTCCAAAACCAAACCTTTGGGCAAACATAAAATTATACAGTCAAATACAGTCGAAACAATTTAAACAATATTAACTAACGTCAGACGAAACTTTAAAAGCTTTCAGAGTATGATAATCTAAGACGAAAGGACGAGTTTTCACGAAAAAGAATTTTGTATCTAATTTAATTCACAAAGATACAATGGTGCTCTCGGCCATTCACAAAGATTTTAGCGTTTCGACGCTTTTTCTTCGATCTAATTTAATTCCTAGGTAATCTAAGGTCATAACTAGGGTAAAACAATGGTCGGAAAAATTATCGAAATTGAAAAGATAATAGGGGTTTTTGGGTCAATATTTTAGGCTAAAAAACTCAAAGTTAAAATTTTGAAAAGGAAATTTAATAGGGTCGTAGAGAATGCCATTCATAGTAACTAATTCTAAAGGCACCAGGTTACGTCATGATTTTTTGGTTCAAAAAGCAAACTCATAGAGAAAAATGGGTTTTTGAACAGTTTTTCAGATCTACGGCGACTCAGAGAAAATCCAAGCGCACCGGCGGTGAATATAGAACGCATGAAAGGTGTAGAAGATGTTTGAAAGAAGAAATCGAATTAAAAAGATGTTTTTGCAAAATGCTCAACACTTTGAGCACGGAAAGACATAGAGAAAAGCACCAGAAAGTAGAAACAAAGGCAAGAAGTAGAAAGGTTACCTCGGTGGTAATCCAACGCAACCGAAATCGGGATGATCGAGCAAGAATGAAGAATTTTCTCTCCTCCTTTCTCTCTCTACCCGCGGGCTTCAATGGGGGAAATGGTGAGATTTTCTCATTTTTCTTCCTTTTGAGGGAAAATGAGGAAAAAAAAGATTTCAGGGGTCCGGTCATTTTGTTACTTTTGTCTGATGATTTTAGGCGAGTATTTGGCGACAGAATGCCAAAACTCAAAACGAGTTTAATTAAAGAAAACGATCCAAATGCTGTATGGATCAATTTAAACCGAAAAACTACTTTTTGCAGCTGACGTCGAATGAAGAAACTTTCTTCTGAAGAAAGATCGCAATCTTTGAAAGAAATGAGGCTAGGTGGATGGAAACTTCGTTAAAAGCTCCGAATAGAAAAACTCTTCATTCAGGGTCTTAATTAAAGTCTCCGAGAAGATAAAGTCTAGCTTCGACGGACTTCCGGGAAGCCAAACATATCGTGTGTACAGTCCAGAGTTTCGTAGCGAAACACTGATCATGGGAAAAATACCCGAAGGTTCTTATCTTTCTAAGGATTTTGAATTTCTCTTAAACAGTGCTCTAGGAGCGCAAATAGCCTTTTCCGGACACTCTCGACCTTAGCCGGGTGTAGAAATGGCTCGAACTATAACTTAAACTGACTATAGTACCATCCTTAGTCATTTCTTGAACTTTCTCCGTCATTAAGTCATTTGAATCTGCAAACACTTGTTCAGTTTCCTTTCACGTTACACCGAAACCTAAGCGTGAATAGAAAATTAATTTATTTAATATATATCTAAAATTAGCGTCTTACACGTTTCATTTTCACAATTTCATTCCTGCTCTCCATTTCTCTAACATGCTATACCAAGGACTAAAAGCCAAAATTGCAAGATTAAAGGCTAAAATGCAATAAAGTCTCTAAGAAAGACTAAAATGCAAATGATGATGCTAAACATGAAATGACACAACTAAGAATAAAAACACTAAATGAGACTCAAAAAGATAAAAAGAAGGATTAACAAAAAAGATAAAACCTAGTAAAAAGACCATACATTTTGGGCCCACAAATATTTTTTTTGGAAAAACCAAATTTATATATTAAAAGGGTGGGGGAGAGTAAGCTCATTGAAACAGAGTATCGAATATATGAGACTAAAAAGAACTGTGCAGAAACCTACTAACTACTACAAACTAAAAAACTTAAACTATCAAACTAAGGAAAACATAAAAACATACAGATAGAAGCAACTTGCTCTGAAATTTTTTCTCGACGGATAAATTTTTATTCTAAAAATGGATTCCTTTCATCAATTGGAATCGTCTGGTGATACCCAAAATTTCAAATATGAGTCCCGAACTTGCTCATTCGTGACTCGGAAGTCATCTACTGAATCCCCTTTAGTAGAAAACCTTCCCAAGTTCCGAATGTAACACCCCGATTTCGGTGGCGTCACTTTAGTAACCAAAAAGAAAATGAAGCGGAAAAATGTGAATATTTTTTTTTTCGATATTTTTTTTAAGTAAAGAAAAGACTTGTCGTTTTTAAAGACGTATCGACGAAAGATAAACAAGACTAATATACAAATATATATACAATCCCCACAGTAAACAGCATGCTACGTCACGAGTAACCTCCAGTGACGGAAAGTAGTGCCTGTCGGCAAATATGTACAGAAACAAAATATAAGGTCAGTATTCTGAATACAGTCCTCCAAACGAAAATAGGTCAGCCCAAACAGCCCGAAGACCTCCTAGTCCGACCAACTCCCTGTGACTCCCGTAAAGAGAACCACACAAAAAGCTAAAGGTCGGGGACCTACCCTGCCCCAAAATGAGAAAACTGAAGATCAGAGTCACGACGCTACTCCTACCCTAATCCTGACTAGAGGAGTACAACACACCACTCCCAGCTACGCATCACCATGATCATCATCTGAATCTGAATCCAAGACGATCAGGTCAATGACTGCATCGGTCCTCACAGCTGGTCCTACGGGTACTGTACCCGATCCCAAATCAACAGCAGCCGCGACGGTGGGTGAGCTAGAATCAGATGAAGCCCCTCCTACAGGCAACCCCTCCGAAGGGTCCTCCTCGTCCTCAGGCGACGATGGTGGTGGTACTACAACTCCAGGGCCACAGTGCACGCCCGGTGGTAGGTTGAAGCTGATGGTGTGGCGTCTCAAGACTCCATGCGTCAAGTTTCCCATTCTGTCGACGCGGTCCTCCATTATTCGTCCCGTATAAATAGCTCGGTGACCGGCGGGGTCGACCACCCATGAGCCCGGGGTGTCCGTATCCAACAACTCAAACCTAGTCCCTCCCGAAGGGACGACCATCTCGAACCAATCGGCCATCGACATCTGACAAAAAGGGCATACATAGCCCCCCATACACAGGTAGCACGCGCAAGGGTCAACTCAAAGAATTACATAATAGTACATCCAATAGGCAAAGTATAAGTAGTAGCCACATAGGCTTAGATATGAATGACAACATTATAAATTGTATATCCTGTCAACGAAAATAAATAACATTTGCTGGCAATTGACATATCTCAAACAGTGTTAACAGGTAACAAATACAATCAGCAACTAAATCAGCATGAATGGTGCATGAAATGCAAATGCAAAGGAACAAGATGCAACCCGGAGGGATGGGCACCAACGAGTCAACCCTAACACCAGCCACGGTGGGACCATTTCTGCTCGGGCGTCTCTTATACCAAACAAAATATAGTCAGATCAGCAGTGAACCCGTAGGTCTGCCATTTCCGTCTGCTACTAAGAATCACCGCAGTGTTCTTATGTGGAAATCCGGGTCTTATGACCATTTTAGAATCCACCGAGGTCCGGCATCCCACCGTGTATTAACCTCAAAATGAGTGCTTGAATGCAACGTGATTAGCCAAACAACGTCTCCGACCTCACTCGTCACGTTGTCACGTGTTCTAGCTAACTTATTGTCTCTAAAAAGTATACCCTTAGGTAAATGTCGATTCTGCGACAAAAGACAATTAATTATAAAAAGTAGCTCATGATGATTTCTCGAATCATCCGACTCATCTCCATCCGATGGTCAAAAACTGCTCAGCGAGCAAAAAGTACCAATGTACTTGGAAACTACCCGTTTCCCGGCTTATCTTTCAGATAGCCCAACAACAAATCTGCTCATCGAGCGAAAGAACATCAACATACTCAGAAACTTATTAATTTTCCCGACTTATCTTTTAGATAGTCAAACAACAAAATTGCTCATCGAGCAAAGAGTATCAACATACTCGGAAACTCATTAGTTTCCTCAAAACTTGGACTCGGCGACACTTTTCATTTTCCAAAGCTAATGTTCAAGTCCTAAGCTCTTATTTGCGATTGTGATCATTATTTAAAGATTCAGAGGTTGTTTAATGTCTTATGAATTTTCCTTGTAAAATAGTTTCTGTAAGATCAAGGTTTGATCAGTGGTTGCATCTCTATGTTTTGATGATTACAATTAAGGTTTGTGATGATGAACAGTTGTGGTACCCTAACGTTTGTCTTTTTAAGATGTGACAAACAGGTTCTGAATCTGACCCAAGCCTATTCGTTCAGAAGAAGAAGAACCAAGGGTTACTATAAAGAGAGCTCTTAAACCTACCATGTTCGTTCTGAACAGTGGCAAATACTTCAGAAGCTCTGAAGATGGAAGCTCTCAAGAAGATCTGAAGAACTCAAGTCAGAAGTTCTGAAGACCAGATGTTCCAGTGGAACGGTCCAGAAGCAGAAGACTCAAGTTCTGGAGACCTGCAAGAAGTTGGTTCTGAAGACCCAAGCTATTCTAGCTCTGACGATCAGAAGTTCTGAAGAACTTATTCAGAAGCAGAAGTTGCAAGGTCAGAAGAATCCAAGCTTCAATCTGACGATGATCAGAAGCTTCACCAACGTTCATCTGAAGCTCCTTGATCTAAAGTCAACTGGTGAAAGGACAGGTCGCTTTCACAGTACAACGTCGTACATGTCTCAGTCTGTCCGCCACCTACCTTGTACAGCCTAGCAGTCTGATATCACAGAATTGCCACTCCAACGGATAAAACTCTTGCAACGGCTACATCACAAGTCTTGGAGTATATAAAGGCTGAAGAAAGAAGAAAGAAGTTAAGAAACTTTGCTGAAAATATTCAACACATACAAACCATTCTCTTAGCATTATTTCTTCACTGTTCTTAAACATCTGAGTTTACTATTCGCTTGTTAGAAGCACTTATTGTAAACCCGAAACCTTTTACATCATATTGCAAAGTTCATCAAGAGACCAAGGTTGGTTGGATCTTGAGAGGACTGAATCAAGGCTGATTCAGTATTTAGCTAGTCTTAAGAGGATCGGTAGATCAGCTTCTTAAGAGGATACTAGTGTGAAAATCAGTGTATTGTTAGTCACTTAGCAGGTTGCAAAGTGTAGTTGTAACACTCATTGATTTTAGTGGATTGCCTTCATCAGAAGAAGGAAGAAATCACCTTCACAGGTGGACTGGATTAGCTTGAGCTTTTATCTCAAGTGAACCAGGATAAAATACTTGCGTGCTTTACTTCCCATCATTCAGCACTTAGTTTTTATCTTTGAGTTTTGAAAAAGCTTAAAAGTATACCCGTGATTCAAAAACTCTATTCAACCCCCCCTTCTAGTGTTTTTCGCACCTTCAATTGGCATCAGAGCTCCGGTTCTGATTTTAACACCTAACAGTGTTCAGTGATCCAGAACCTTGTGTGAAAAACAAACAATGGCCCAAGCCAATACTTCCGCTGACAACAACAACAACAACAACAATCAACTCAGAGCACCAATCTTTGATGGTGAAAAATTTGAGTACTGGAAAGATAGAATAGAATGTTATTTCCTTGGCACTGACCCAGATCTCTGGGATATGGTCATTGAAGGCTATACTGATCCAGTAGATGCTTCAGGAGTGAAGATCCCTCGTTCTGAAATGACTGACGCTCAGAAGAAGCGTTTCAAGGATCATCACAAGGCGAAGTCTATGCTATTCAGCTCAATATCATATATTGAGTATGAGAAGATCTCTGACAAAGAAACTGCTAAATCCATCTTTGACTCCTTGGTCATGACGCATGAAGGAAATGAAGAGGTCAAGGAAACCAAGGCTCTTGCTCTCATACAACAATATGAGCAGTTTATGATGGAATCTGGTGAAACCATTGAGGAGATGTACTCAAGGTTTCAAACTCTGATTGCTAGAATCAGAGTGCTAAACATGGGCTACTCTACTGGTGATCATGTCAAGAAGATTATCAGAAGTCTGCCTAAGGAGTGGAGAGCTTTTGTCACTGCCCTGAAACTCTCCAGGAATTTGAACTCGTTGAAGTTAGAAGAGCTCGTGAGTCATCTCAGAAGCCATGAGATTGAACTCAAAGGAGACAAGCCTCAAAAGAAAGACAAGTCTATTGCTCTTAAGTCAAAGCCTGACAAAGCAAAAGCCTATCAAGCAGAAGAGGAAAATTCATCTGAAGAGCTATCAGATGCGTCTGATGATGAAGAGTTGTCTCTTTTCACAAAGAGGTTAAGCAAACTCTGGAAGAACAGACATAGCAAGGGCAAAGGACCAAAGAAAAGTTCAGGAAGATATGAATCTTCATCTGGTCAGAAGAAATCATCTGGAAAGGAAGTCACTTGCTTCGAGTGCAAGGAATCTGGGCACTACAAGAGTGACTGTCCCAAGCTTAAGAAGGACAAGAGACCAAGAAAAGTCTTCAAGAAGAAAGCCCTCATAACCTTTAATGCAACTGATTCTGATGAAGCTTAGTCAAAAGAAGATGAAGCTGTGGAGGCTCTAATGGCTACCACTAGCAGAGGTGCTGAAGCTTCAGAAGATGATTCAGACTCTGAGAATGATGATGAGACATTTTATGCAGCTCGGTCAAGACACCTGTCATGGTACCTGGACAGTGGATGCTCACGACACATGACGGGCACAAGGTCTATATTCCAAGAACGGACACCGCTTAAGTCAGGAGGAGACGTTGGCTTTGGAGGAAACCAGAAGGGAAAAATCATTGGAAAAGGTTCCATAGGAGATGGAAATACTCCAATCATCAACGATGTACTTCTGGTGGATGGACTTATACATAACTTGCTCTCCATAAGCCAAATTGCTGACAAAGGTTATGATGTAATCTTTAATCAAACGTGCTGCAAAGCTGTCAGTCAAACAGATGGATCAGTTTTGTTTTCTAGGAAGAGAAGAAATGATATTTACAAAATCAAATCCTCTGAACTGCTATCTCAGAAGGTCAAGTGTCTCATGTCAGTTAATGATGAGCAATGGATTTGGCACAGACGCATAGGACATGCAAGCATCAGGAAAATCTCTCAACTTAGCAAGCTAAATCTCGTCAGAGGATTGCCTCGTCTGAAATACTCATCAGAGGCTTTATGTGAAGCTTGCCAGAAGGGAAAATTCACCAAGAAGCCCTTTAAAGAAAAGAATGTGGTATCTACAACAAGACCCCTTGAGCTACTTCACATTGATCTTTTTGGACCAGTGAAAACTGAATCCATTGGAGGAAAGAAGTATGGGTTAGTCATTGTAGATGACTATAGCAGGTGGAGATGGGTAAAGTTCCTAAGGCACAAAGATGAAACACATGCTGTGTTAACCAACTTCATTACCCAAGTTCAGAAGGAGTTTCAATCTTCTGTGATTACTGTTAGAAGTGACCATTGTGGAGAATTGGAGAACAAAGCTTTTGAAGAATTATTCAACTCTCAAGGAATCTCTCATAACTTCTCCTGTCCTCGCACTCCTCAACAAAATGGAGTAGTTGAAAGAAAGAATAGAACTCTTCAGGAGATGGCTCGCACCATGATGCAAGAATCAAGTATGGCCAAGCACTTCTGGGCAGAAGCAATCAACACTGCATGCTACATCCAGAATAGAATCTCCATTAGACCAATTCTGGAGAAAACTCCTTATGAGCTATGCAAAGGAAGACAACCTGACATCTCTTACTTCCATCCTTTTGGAAGCTGTTGCTACATGCTCAACACCAAGGGGCAATTGGGTAAATTTGATTCTAAAGCTTTAAAGTGTTATTTTCTTGGTTATTCTGAAAGATCTAAAGGTTTTAGCATTTATAATATTATTCATCAAACTGTTGAGGAATCTATCCAGATTAGATTTGATGATAAGCTTGGCTCAGAAAAGTCAAAGCTGTTTGAAAGATTTGCAGATTTAAGCATTGATTGTTCAGAAGCAAATCAACCAACGAAAAGCCCAGAGGATGATGCTCCAGAGGCAGAAGCATCTGAAGATGTTCCAACAACTTCTGATCAACTTCAGAAGAGGAAAAGAATAGTCGCTTCTCATCCAGAAGAACTGATCATTGGCAACAAAGATGCTCCCGTCAGAACCAGGTCTATGCTCAAACCTTCAGAAGAGACTCTTCTAAGTCTGAAGGGACTTGTGTCTCTCATTGAGCCAAAATCAGTTGATGAAGCTCTTGAAGACAAAGGCTGGATTCAAGCAATGCAAGAAGAGCTAGATCAGTTCACAAGAATGATGTGTGGACCTTAATGCCTAAACCCAAGGGTTTCCATGTCATAGGAACCAAGTGGGTATTCAGAAACAAACTGAACGAAAAAGGAGAAGTAACAAGAAACAAGGCAAGACTGGTGGCTCAAGGCTACAGTCAACAAGAGGGATTTGATTACACTGAGACCTTTGCACCTGTAGCAAGGCTTGAAGCTATAAGGCTACTGATTTCCTTCTCAGTAAATCACAACATCATTCTCCATCAGATGGACGTCAAAAGTGCCTTCCTCAATGGCTACATTTCAGAAGAAGTGTATGTCAAGAAACCTCCTGGTTTTGAAGATGACAAACACCCAGAGCATGTCTACAAGCTCAAGAAGTCACTCTATGGATTGAAACAAGCTCCCAGAGCGTGGTACGAAAGGCTCAGCTCCTTTCTTCTACAGAATGAGTTCGTAAGGGGTAAAGGTGACAATACTCTTTTCTGCAGAACCTATAAGAATGACATTCTTATAGTTCAGATTTATGTTGATGATATCATTTTTGGTTCTGCTAATCCCTCCTTGTGCAAGGAATTCTCTAAGTTAATGCAGGCTGAATTTGAAATGAGCATGATGGGAGAACTTAAATACTTCCTGGGAATTCAAATAGATCAACGACCAGGAGTCACCTATATCCATTAGAAGAAGTACACCTTGGAACTTCTGAAGAAGTTCAACATAGTGACTGCAACATCTCAAAGACTCCAATGCATCCAACATGCATTCTTGAGAAAGAGGAAGTTTCCTCTAAGGTTTGTCAGAAGCTCTATCGTGGAATGATAGGCTCTCTTCTTTACTTAACTGCATCTAGACCTGATATATTGTTTAGTGTGCATCTCTGTGCTAGATTCCAATCAGATCCTAGAGAGACTCACTTAACTGCTGTTAAGAGGATCCTCAAATATCTGAAAGGAACCACTAACCTTGGCTTGATGTATAGAAAAACATCAGAGTATACATGTTCTGTGCTAGGGAGATCTGACGTAGAAGACTGACAGAAAGTAAACCCTAGCAGAGTACTAAAAATATCATAAAAAGAATATTCTCATTAATTGTTCAAAAGGTACTTTTTACAAGGTGTTGACCTCTCCTTTTATAGAGGAAGTGATCATGATGTGGACTTTCACTGTACTTGGGCCTGACAACCGGGGCCCAAGTCTCTATACATATAAGACAAATCTAAAGGAATCTTCCAGCTGGCGTGTGGGCCTGGCTAAAGGAAGGGCGGGATTCAATGTTGTTCCGTGAATCCCGCCAAGGTGTCTTTCGTTCATCTGATTACTCGATTCGGGCGGGCATAAGTATCCTTTATGTCCCGCCCATTCCACATGCCCCCAAGACATGAGACATAGGTTCCTTGAGTCGAGATGTCTTTAATGCGCTGCCTTATAGCCCATTTTAATTGGTCGCCCTTTGACGAGCATATCGCCACTCTTTGTAGTCGTGGGCCTGTTGTCGCATTCTTGCTTATGTATTCATCGCCAATTTGCTGTTCGCCAATATGGCGCCATTTTCACGTCCCTTATTACGTTGATATATCGCCATCATCATAACCGTCAGTCACGTCTTTTCAACTGACGCACGTGTCCTTGTTTTCCGGGATTTCGTCATCATTGGCCATGAATGCAGTTTCTAATTGTGCGTCTCGAGGAATTATGTATTTTCGCTTCACATCTTTTCAAATTTCAAATCCCACGACTCTTCACGATCTTTCCCACTCGTTCTCTCTCTTCCCTTTTCTTCTATAAAAACCCTTTTTACTTTTCACTTTTCACTTTTCTAAAACCCTTTCCCTCAAACTTTCTCTGCAATTCTCACCTTCTCCTCTTTGAACTCCGGCGAACCTCCGTCACCCCGACCGTCGTAATTGCGCGGTGTTCTCCCATAGCCGACATCCTCTTTACTCAATCCTCCACCTCTTTCTCCGGTGAGTCCTTGTAAGATCAAGTTTTGATCTAGTAGTACAACTCTGTGTTTTGATGATTACAAGTTAACCTTTTGATATGAACAATTATGGTACTCTAACGTGTTTTTCTGAGTGTGCTATTTACAGGCTCTTACCTTAATTCAATCCCACACAAATCAGAAGCACTGTGTATAAAGAGTGACCCAAGCAACGCTTTCACATTGACCATGTTCAATATGAACAGTGGAAAAGCTTCAGAAGTTCTGAAGCTACACAAACTCTGATGTGGACTCAGTCACTAGAAGCTCTGAAGATCCAGAAGTTCTGATAACCAAGAAACACTGAAGGTTCAGATGTTCTGACGGTGTAGAAGACTCTGAAGATACAGAAGCTGAATAGTGGAAACTCTGATGTCCAGAAGCAAGAAACTTTGAAGACCATGTACTTCCCTCTGAGTTCAGAATCAGAAGATACAACGGTCAGAGGATCTGTGCTTTCCCTCTGACTCTGATCAACCGGCTTCACAAGTTCCAACATGAAGCATTCCCCTGATCAGAAGTCTCCTAGGTTTAAAGGTCAAGTCACTATCCAAGTACAAAAGCAACTGTACCATCCTGACGACCTACCTAACGTTCTCAGCCACAGCAGAAGCTGGAATTTCCAGACCTGCCCTCCAACGGTAGCATTCCCATGCAGCGTTCAAACCCTAATCCTTGGAGTATAAATAAAGGCTGAAGATTGAAAGATGCGGTTGGAAGAATCAACACAAGCACAAGCTATATTCAAAAAGCTTCAAGCATTCTTTCATCTGAAATTCATTGTGTTTACTATTAGCTTTTTAGAAGCAAATCTCTTGTAAACATTTCTTTGATAAACAGTTTGTTTAGTTTCTTTAGGAGATCAAGGTTGATCGGATCCTAGAGAAGACTAAGAGAGTGAATCTTAGTGTGAGCTAAGTCAGTGTAATTGTTAGTCACTTGTAGGTTTCAAGTGCAGTTGTAACTCTTACCTGATTAGTGGATTGCCTTCATTCTAAGAAGGAAGAAATCACCTTAACGGGTGGACTGGAGTAGCTTGAGTGATTTATCAAGTGAACCAGGATAAAATCCTTGAGTGCTTTTCTATCTCTCATCTTTAGCACTTAGTTCTCGAAAAGATTTGTTAAAATCTTTAAGGTGGAAGTTTTATATTGAAAACGTTATTCAAACCCCCCCTTTCTACCGTTTTTCATACCTTCAATTGGTATCAGAGCGCAAGTTCTGATTACCACACCTAACAATGTTCAGTGATCCGGGCCGGTGTGAAAAACAATGGCTACCACCAGTGAAACAAAGAAAGATGGATACAACGCAAAGCCTCCTATGTTCGACGGTCAAAGATTCGAGTATTGGAAAGATTGACTCGAAAGTTTCTTTCTGGGTTTTGATGCAGATCTCTGGGATATTATTGTGGATGGCTACGAGCGTCCAGTTGATGCAGATGGCAAGAAGATCCCGAGGTCAGAGATGACTGCAGATCAAAAGAAGCTGTACTCACAACATCACAAAGCAAGAGCAATTCTTCTAAGTGCTATTTCTTATGAAGAGTACCAGAAGATTACAGATCGTGAGTTTGCAAAAGGCATTTTTGAATCTCTGAAAATGTCTCATGAAGGAAACAAGAAAGTTAAAGAATCAAAGGCATTGTCTTTGATTCAAAAATATGAATCCTTCATCATGGAGCCAAATGAGTCCATTGAAGAAATGTTCTCCAGATTTCAGTTGCTTGTAGCTGGCATACGACCTCTCAACAAGAGCTACACAACAAAAGATCATGTCATAAGGGTCATCAGGTGTCTTCCTGAAAGCTGGATGCCTTTAGTGACATCAATCGAGCTCACAAGAGATGTCGAGAATATGAGTTTAGAGGAACTCATTAGCATTCTGAAGTGCCATGAGATGAAGCGTTCTGAGATGCAAGATCTGAGGAAAAAGTCTATAGCCTTGAAATCCAAATCTGAAAAGGCTAAAGCTGAGAAGTCAAAGGCTCTCCAAGCTGAAGCAGAAGAATCTGAAGAAGCATCAGAAGATTCTGATGAAGATGAGCTGACTCTGATCTCCAAGAGACTCAACCGCATCTGGAAGCACAGGCAGAGCAAGTACAAAGGCTCTGGAAAGGCAAAAGGAAAGTCTGAATCCTCAGGCCAGAAGAAGTCCTCACTTAAGGAAGTCACATGTGAAGGTATGAAAAACGGTAGAAAGGGGGGGTTTGAATAACGTTTTCAAGATAAAACTTCCACCTTAAAGATTTTAACAAATCTTTTCGAGAACTAAGTGCTAAAGATGAGAGATAGAAAAGCACACAGGGATTTTTATCCTGGTTCACTTGATAAATCACTCAAGCTACTCCAGTCCACCCGTTAAGGTGATTTCTTCCTTCTTAGAATGAAGGCAATCCACTAATCAGGTAAAGTGTTACAACTGCACTTGAAACCTACAAGTGACTAACAATTACACTGACTTAGCTCACACTAAGATTCACTCTCTTAGTCTTCTCTAGGATCCGATCAAACTTGATCTCCTAAAGGAACTAAACAACTGTTTATCAAAGAAATGTTTACAAGAGATTTGCTTCTAAAAAGCTAATAGTAAACACAATGAATTTTAGATGAAAGAAAGCTTAGAATTATTTGAATATGTCTTGCGCGTATGTAATGCTTCTAGCCGCTTCTTTCAATCTTCAGCCTCTATTTATACTCCAAGGATTAGGGTTGAACGTTGCATGGGAAATGCTACCGTTGGAGGGCAGATGTGGAATTTCCAGCTTCTGCTGTGGCTGAGAACGTTAGGTAGGTCGTCAGGATGGTACAGTTGCTTTTGTACTTGGATAGTGACATGACCTTTAAACCTAGGAGACTTCTGATCAGGGGAAAGCTTCATGTTGGAACTTGTGAAGCCGGTTGATCAGAGTCAGAGGGAAAGCACAAATCCTCTGACCATTGTATCTTCTGATTCTGAACTCAGAGGGAAGTACATGGCCTTCAGAGTTTCTTGCTTCTGGACTTCAGAGTTTCCACTATTCAGCTTCTGCATCTTCAGAGTCTTCTACACCATCAGAACATCTGAACCTTCAGTGTTTCTTGGTTATCAGAACTTCTGGATCTTCAGAGCTTCTAGTGACTGAGTCCACATCAGAGTTTGTGTAGCTTCAGAACTTCTGAAGCTTTTCCAATGTTCATATTGAACATGGTCAATGCGAAAGCGTTGCTTGAGTCACTCTTTATACACAGTGCTTCTGATTTGTGTGAGATTGAGTTGAGGTCAGAGCCTGTAAATAGCACACTCAGAAAAACACGTTAGAGTACCATAATTGTTCATATCAAAAGGTTAACTTGTAATCATCAAAACATAGAGTTGTACTACTAGATCAAAACTTGATCTTACAACATGCTTTGAGTGCAAAGAATCAGGGCACTACAAAAGTGATTGTCCAAAGTTGAAGAAGGACAAGAAGCCCAAGAAGCACTTCAAGACGAAGAAGAGTCTGATGGTAACATTTGATGAATCAGAGTCAGAGGATGTTGACTCTGATGGTGAAGTCCAAGGACTCGTGGCTATTGTCAAAGACAAAGGAGCAGAGTCAAAGGAAGCTGTTGACTCTGACTCAGAATCAGAAGGAGATCCTAACTCAGACGATGAAAATGAGGTATTCGCTTCTTTCTCTACCTCTGAACTGAAACATGCCTTGTCTGATATCATGGATAAGTATAACTCTTTATTGTCTAAGCATAAGAAGTTGAAAAAGAACTTATCTGCTGTTTCTCAGACTCCTTCTGAACATGAGAAAATTATTTCTGATTTGAAAAATGATAATCATGCTTTGATCAATTCTAACTCTGTGCTTAAGAACCAGATCGCTAAGTTAGAAGAAATAGTTGCTTGTGATGCCTCTAATTGTAGAAACGAATCTAAGTATGAAAAGTCTTTTCAAAGATTCCTAGCTAAAAGCGTAGATAGAAGCTTAATGGCTTCAATGATCTATGGCGTAAGCACAAATGGAATGCATGGCATTGGCTATTCTAAACCAATTAGAAATGAGCCCTCTGTGTCTAAAGCTAAATCTTTGTATGAATGCTTTGTTCCCTCTGGTACCATATTGCCTGATCCTTTACATGCTGAAGTTGCAAAACCCCCTCTCAAAAAGAGATCTTTCTCTATGTCTAAATATCATGCAAAAATTCCTTTATATTATCATGTTGAGAAACCCAAGGTGATCAGAACCTCTGGGGTAACTAACAAGAGAGGACCCAGAAAATGGGTACCTAAGGATAAGATTATCTATGTTGCAGATATCCTTGATAGCTCCATTGAAACACCAATCATGGTATCTGGACAGTGGATGCTCGCGTCACATGACGGGAGAAAGGCGTATGTTCCAAGAGCTAAAACTTAAGCCTGGAGGCGAAGTTGGCTTTGGAGGAAATGAAAAGAGTAAAATTGTTAGTATTGGTACTATATGTGTAGATAGTAGTCCATGCATTGATAATGTGTTATTGGTAGACGACTTAACTCATAACTTATTGTCTATAAGTCAATTAGCTGACAAGGGTTATGAAGTTATATTCAATCAAAAGTCCTGCCGGGCTGTAAGTCAGATTGATGGCTCTGTTCTCTTTAACAGCAAGAGGAAGATCAACATTTATAAGATCAGATTATCTGAGTTGGAGGCTCAGAATGTGAAGTGCCTTCCTTCTGTTAATGAAGAGCAATGGGTATGGCATAGACGGTTAGGGCATGCCAGTATGAGAAAGATTTCTCAGCTGAGCAAGCTAAACCTTGTCAGGGGCTTACCGAATCTGAAGTTCGCTTCATACGCTCTTTGTGAAGCATGTCAGAAAGGCAAATTCACTAAAGTCCCTTTCAAGGCAAAGAATGTTGTCTCAACCTCAAGGCCGTTGGAACTTCTGCATATCGACCTTTTTGGACCAGTGAAAACTGAGTCTATAGGTGGCAAGAGATATGGGATGGTCATCGTTGACGACTATAGCCGCTGGACATGGGTAAAGTTTCTAACCCGCAAGGATGAGTCTCATGCTGTGTTCTCTACCTTCATAGCCCAAGTGCAAAACGAGAAGGCTTGTAGGATTGTGCGTGTCAGAAGTGACCATGGTGGAGAGTTTGAGAATGACAAGTTTAAGAGTCTGTTTGATTCCTATGGAATTGCACATGATTTCTCTTGTCCTAGAACTCCTCAACAAAATGGTGTTGTTGAGAGGAAGAACAGAACTCTTCAGGAGATGGCTAGAACCATGCTCCAAGAAACTGGCATGGCTAAGCACTTTTGGGCAGAGGCAGTAAATACAACATGTTACATTCAGAACAGAATCTCTGTGAGACCAATTCTGAATAAGACTCCCTATGAATTGTGGAAGAACATAAAACCCAACATTTCTTATTTTCATCCTTTTGGTTGTGTTTGTTATGTTCTTAATACTAAGGATAGATTGCATAAATTTGATGCTAAGTCTTCTAAATGTCTATTACTTGGTTATTCTGAAAAGATTGGTGTCCTTAATTGAACCCAAGTCCATAGATGAAGCTCTTCAGGACATGGATTGGATTCTGGCCATGGAAGAAGAATGGAATCAATTCTCCAAGAATGATGTTTGGAGCTTAGTGAAGAAACCTGAGAGTGTCCATGTAATTGGAACAAAATGGGTGTTCAGAAACAAGTTGAATGAGAAAGGAGATGTAGTCAGAAACAAGGCGAGGCTAGTTGCTCAAGGCTACAGCCAGCAGGAAGGAATAGACTACACTGAAACATTTGCTCCAGTAGCAAGACTAGAAGCAATCAGACTGTTGATCTCTTTCTCAGTAAATCATAACATAGTTCTTCATCAGATGGATGTGAAGAGTGCCTTCCTAAATGGTTATATTTCAGAGGAAGTCTATGTTCATCAACCCCCAGGTTTTGAAGATGAAAAGAAACCAGACCATGTGTTCAAATTGAAGAAATCACTCTATGGTCTGAAGCAAGCTCCCAGAGCATGGTATGAGAGACTCAGCTCATTCGTCCTGGAGAATGAGTTTGTAAGGGGTAAAGTAGATACAACTCTCTTTTGCAAAACTTACAAAGATGATATCTTAATTGTGCAAATCTATGTTGATGATATGATATTTGGTTCTGCTAATCAATCTCTATGCAAAGAATTTTCTAAGATGATGCAGGCTAAATTTGAGATGAGTATGATGGGAGAACTCAAGTACTTTCTGGGAATTCAAGTAGATCAAAGACCAGAAGGAACATATATCCATCAGAGCAAGTACACTAAAGAACTTCTGAAGAAGTTCAATATGCTGGATTCTACAGTGGCTAAGACTCCAATGCATCCTACATGCATTCTGGAGAAAGAAGATGCAAGTGGTAAAGTTTGTCAGAAGCTTTATCGTGGTATGATAGGTTCACTTCTATACTTAACTGCATCTAGGCCAGATATATTATTTAGTGTTCATTTATGTGCTCGTTTCCAATGAGATCCAAGGGAAACTCACTTAACTGCTGTTAAGAGGATCCTAAGGTATCTGAAAGGCACCACTAACCTTGGCTTGATGTATAAGAAAACATCAGAGTATAAGCTTTCAGGTTATTGTGATGCTGATTATGCTGGAGATAGAACAGAGAGAAAAAGTACTTCTGGAAATTGTCAATTTCTGGGAAGCAATTTAGTCTCATGGGCAAGCAAGAGGCAATCAACCATTGCACTATCCACTGCAGAGGCAGAATATATCTCAGCAGCAATTTGCAGCACCCAGATGCTCTGGATGAAACATCAGCTGGAGGATTATCAAATCCTTGAGAGCAATATCCCAATCTATTGTGATAACACTGCTGCAATATCTTTGAGTAAGAATCCTATCTTACATTCAAGGGCAAAGCACATTGAGGTAAAGTATCACTTTATTAGAGATTATGTACAAAAGGGCGTACTTCTTCTGAAGTTTGTTGATACTGACCATCAATGGGCAGATATCTTTACAAAGCCCTTAGCAGAGGATAGATTTAATTTTATTCTGAAAAATCTGAATATGGACTTTTGTCTAGAGTGAAGATGGATCAGAACCTCTGACTATGATACTTCTTGATCAGAAGATGTCTAGTCCAGAAGGTAACTCCATCAGAGTGTAAGTACCCATTGGTGCTGACTCTGAAGCTGAGACAGTAACACGTGTGTCAGTATCTCTGATGCATAGTTCCTTGTGCCCGTGTGACAGTCTGTCATGATTTGTGTAGATGTGCTTCTCTCCTGCGTGTGATATGTGTATTTACTGTTACTATCATATCTTTAATTTTTAACCGTTGATCTTAAAATGCTTTTTGAATCAACAACGGTTATTTGATAAAACCCAATATACACACACGATCTCCTACACTTTCGGTTTTTACTCTCTCTCTTCTATATTTTCAAAAACCGCTTACCCACGATCTATCTCTCGCTCTCTATTCATCTTCAACCTTCATCTTCTACCCAAAACCTTCATCCGCTCCAACAATGGTGAGACAAACCAGAAATGAAGCCGCAGATGCAACCTAGTTCCCTCATATGGTAGTGGGTCAAGCTACAGGTCAAATGGGTCCTGAACCTCCTGATCAAGGTCAAGCTCAAGAGCAAGTTATTCCGATTGCAGAACGGGGCTGTGCCGTTCATTGTGTGTATGCTCTTGAGGAACTTCAAGTATTGGCAGAATGGAGATTCGACCTCGACAATCTTGCTACAAATGGGTATGATCTTCGTCCTGAAGTCCGTGTTCAAGGCTGGGAAAATTACTTCAACAGGCTTCGAGGACCGGTGTACGACAAGTTGATCAAGGAATTCTGGAAACACGCTGACTGCGATGACACTCAGGTGGTATCCTATATTCTTGGAAGGAGGATCATAATTACAGAGAAGTCATTAGTGATCCTACTGGTGCAGAGACTGCTCATGGGTATCGATTTCAACTTACTGAATCGAAGCTGAAACCCAAGACGAAGGATGAGACCAACAAGGCCTTGTACACCACATACAAACCGGGCAAGACTGATTACAAGGTGCTGGACCTTCATCCCAAGCTCAGAATATGGCACAAGATTCTGCTCAACTGTATCAACCAGAGACCAAAGGGCAGTTCCCCAGATTACATCAATTTCAGCCAGAAGGCGATGCTGTTCTTCATCCAAGCCAAGCAGAAGATCTGCCATCCCTACTTCCTGTTCTCTTACTTGAAGGAGTGTATCAGAAAGTCCAGAACTACTGCCTCCATCAAGTCAGCAATCAAGTATATCCCTTTTGGGAGATTGCTCTCAGATCTCTTCATTGAGAGCAACCTGGTGCAAGATCTGGTCAATGCCTGATGTGTAGAGGATCTGACCACCATTGTCAGTGATGTCTTCACTGCAAATTCTCTGAAGAAGATGGGTTTGGTCCAGAAGAAAATCGCCCCTGCTCATGAAGACACATCTTCTGAAATCAGACGGAGAAGGGTGCCTCTGAATGACTACCCTCTGTGGACACAGGCAGACAATCCTGAAGCTATTAGGTGCTATGTTGAAAACCTAAGGGCTCAAGGCTTTGAAATTGATCTCGATGAATTCTTCAGAAGACTGCCGCCAGCTCCAGAGTTTCCCTCTCCTACCAAGAAGAAAGTTCAGAGGAAGATGGTCTTAGAAGAATCCTCTGAGGAATCAGATGGCTCTCAGAAGAAGAAGAAGAAGGCTGACCAGCCAAAGAGGAAACATGATGAAACCATCAAGCCTGATGCTGGTGGTGATGGTAATGCTGGTCCTAATAAAGTTGTTCCTTCTCCTCCCAAGAAGAAGAAGAAACAAGCCAGACTCGTGGTGAGGCCTACAAGTGTGGAACCTGCTGCTCAAGTGATCAGAAGGATTGAGACTCCTGTCAGAGTGACTCGGTCTTCAATGCGTGCATCAAGTAAGTCTGCTATTGCTTCTGATTCTGATTTAGATACATTTGATGCACTCCCTATTTCTGCCCTGCTGAAACATTCCTCCAACCCACTCACTCCTATCCCAGAGTCCCAACCAGCCACACAAACTACTTCACCACCCAATTCACCAAGGTCTTCATTTTTCCAACCTTCTCCCAATGAAGCACCTCTCTGGAATATGCTTCAGAACCAACCCACCGGACCCTCTGATCCAACCTCACCTATTACCATCCAGTACAACCCATTAACTTCTGAACCCATTATCCCTGAACAACCAGAACCCAACCAACCAGAACCTGAACCCAGAACCACTGATACAGATTCATCAAGTGCCTATACACCTGTATCATTCCCCATAAATGTTGCTGACTCCTCCCCTTCCAACAACTCTGAATCCATTCGTAAATTCCTGGAAGTCAGAAAAGAAAAGGTGTCTAGCCTAGAAGAGTATTACCTCACATGTCCAAACCCTAGGAGATATCCAGGACCTAGACCTGAACGTCTAGTTGACCCAGATGAACCTATCTTGGCCAATCCCTTACATGAGGCAGACCCTTTAGCTCAACAAGCTCAACCTGACCCTATCCAACAAGAGCTAGTTCAACCAGACCCAGAACAATCTGTGTCTAACCACTCTTCGGTTAGATCACCCAATCCTCTGGTTGAAACTTCTGAACCACACCTTGGCGCCTCTGAACCTCATGTCCAAACCTGTGACATTGGCTCTCCCCAAGGTGTCTCTGAAGCTCATAGCAGCAATCACCCAACCTCTCCAGAACAATACCTCTCCATAGTTCCCTACAGCCACCTCAGACCCACCTCTCTCTCTGAGTGCATCAATGTGTTTAATCAAGAAGCTTCTTTGATGCTACGTAATGTGCAAGGTCACACTGACCTAAGTGAGAATCCTGACTCTGTTGCTGAGGAATGGGATACTCTAAGTACTTGGTTAGTTGCTCAGGTCCCTGCTATGATGAGTCATCTCATTGCTGAAAGGGATCAGAGGATAGCTGCTGCTAAGCAGAGGTTTGCCAGAAGAGTGGCTCTTCATGAACAAGAACAAAGACACAAGCTCCTTGCAGCTGCTGAAGAAGCCAGAAGAAAGCAAGAGGAAGCTGAAGAAGCTGCACGTCAAGCCGCAGCTCAAGCTGAACAAGCTAGATTAGAAGCAGAGAAACTTGAAGCTGAAGCTGAAGCCCGTAGACTGGCACCAGTGGTCTTTACTCCTGCTGCTTCTGCTTCCATTCCAGCTCCTCAAGCTGCTCAGACTGTTCCTTCCAGTTCTACTCAGTCCAGCTCGTCCAGACTCGACCTCATGTAACAACGTCTTGATACTCATGAGTCTATGCTACAGGACATGAAGCAAATGATGATGGAACTTCTGCGTCGCACTGATAAACCTTAGCTTTAGGATCTCTCCGTTTTTCTTGCTTTACTTAGTTTTATTTTTAAACTCTGGTTATTTATTTTCCTTTAGCTTCTCTAGTTATTTTTTTTTTGCTTTGTTAATTACTTTTTCTCTTTGCATACATATCTATATGTATTTGTCACTTTGTGTTTGCAAAACTTCTTTATTCATAATCTGTTCATGTTTACATCATACATTCTTTATCCCTTTCCCTAAAGTCTAGAATGGAGGATCTCTCCTCATTCTTCTGCACTCTTGGCGCTGCTCTGACCTCTCCCTCTCCAGACGATCCAGTGAATACTGGATGTTGTTGAGATTGACGATCTGCTCATCCCTCTCCAGAATTTCTTCTGAAGTCTTGAGCTTCTTTTCTATGACTTCTTTCTCTTCCAGCAGCTTCAGTTCAAGCTGGCTGAGTTCTTGTACTTCCTCCACGAAGGCAAGGAATTCTTCTAAGTCATTCCTCAACTCTGGACGCATGTCTTCTTCCAGCAGTGTTTTTGTTAGCTCTGCAATGGTCTTTGTACCCTCTGGATGTCTTATATTAAGGAACAAGTCCTCCTCAAAGGCCTTCCTTCTGAGCTCTTCTAGTGCTACCATGTATGATGCCATTTTTTTTCCTTTGCTGAAATTGCTCGAGTTGTGAAGCTTACCCCTTTCTCCATCGCATTATATAGGCTTCACTTTCTCTCTGAAAGTTAATGCTCCTACAGTTTCTCGAGGTTAAGTTCTTGGTAACTGACTCTTTTCTTTACTCCCTTGGTCGGTGGTAAACGTTTTTCCTGTGCATTAACTCTTCTCTTTATTTCGCCTAACTCTGATTCATGCATCGTTTTAATCTTCTTAAAACTTAGACCTTCTCTAAGGGGGAGTACCTTGTACTTCAAGCTAAGTTTTTCACACCCCAAGCTTTTTGCTTATGACAAAAAGGGGGAGTACAACCCAGTTTTTGATGTGTAAGATGTGTTAGTGTGATTTATTTTTCTTTTGGAGAATTTAAGAGTTCCACCTTTATGACCATAGATGTGTCACTGGGCAAATACAAGGAATACATTTCACTTCTTCTGAAGTGATTTTAGTTTGACTCTGATACCCAAGACTCTGATACCTTGTCCGTTGACTCTGATTACTTATGCGCTCTGATTAATCTATTTTCATCTATGTCATAAGTTCTTCACTCTGAACTCTTATATTATTTAGCTCAGAATCTAGACTTTTCTAACGTTTTCATCAAGTATTAGATTCAGGGGGAGCTAAGCTCAGAATCAAGCAGTGACTTGAATTCAGAATGAGCAAGATAAACTATTCACATCAGGATAAGTCTTATTCTATATCTCTAAACTCTGAGTGAATTCAGTTTAATGTTTAAGAATTGTTCATCAAAAATCTTAGTTTTGTCATCATCAAAAAGGGGGAGATTGTAAGATCAAGTTTTGATCTAGTAGTACAACTCTGTGTTTTGATGATTACAAGTTAACCTTTTGATATGAACAATTATGGTACTCTAACGTGTTTTTCTGAGTGTGCTATTTACAGGCTCTGACCTCAATTCAATCCCACACAAATCAGAAGCACTGTGTATAAAGAGTGACCCTAGCAACGCTTTCACATTGACCATGTTCAATATGAACAGTGGAAAAGCTTCAGAAGTTCTGAAGCTACACAAACTCTGATGTGGACTCAGTCACTAGAAGCTCTGAAGATCCAGAAGTCCTGATAACCAAGAAACAGTGAAGGTTCAGATGTTCTGACGGTGTAGAAGACTCTGAAGATACAGAAGCTGAATAGTGGAAACTCTGATGTCCAGAAGCAAGAAACTCTGAAGGCCATGTACTTCCCTCTGAGTTCAGAATCAGAAGATACAATGGTCAGAGGATTTGTGCTTTCCCTCTGACTCTGATCAACCGGCTTCACAAGTTCCAACATGAAGCATTCCCCTGATCAGAAGTCTCCTAGGTTTAAAGGTCAATTCACTATCCAAGTACAAAAGCAACTGTACCATCCTGACGACCTACCTAACGTTTTCAGCCACAGCAGAAGCTGGAATTTCCAGAACTGCCCTCCAACGGTAGCATTCCCATGCAGCGTTCAAACCCTAATCCTTGGAGTATAAATAGAGGCTGAAGATTGAAAGATGCGGTTGGAAGAATCTACACAAGCACAAGCTATATTCAAAAACGTTCAAGCATTCTTTCATCTGAAATTCATTGTGTTTACTATTAGCTTTTTAGAAGCAAATCTCTTGTAAACATTTCTTTGATAAACAGTTTGTTTAGTTCCTTTAGGAGATCAAGGTTGATCGGATCCTAGAGAAGACTAAGAGAGTGAATCTTAGTGTGAGCTAAGTCAGTGTAATTGTTAGTCACTTGTAGGTTTCAAGTGCAGTTGTAACTCTTACCTGATTAGTGGATTGCCTTCATTCTAAGAAGGAAGAAATCACCTTAACGGGTGGACTGGAGTATCTTGAGTGATTTATCAAGTGAACCAGGATAAAATCCTTGTGTGCTTTTCTATCTCTCATCTTTAGCACTTAGTTCTCGAAAAGATTTGTTAAAATCTTTAAGGTGGAAGTTTTATATTGAAAACGTTATTCAAACCCCCCCCTTTCTACCGTTTTTCATACCTTCAGTCCTTTCTCTTTCTTCTTTCTTGACACTGTTCGTCTTCTTCTTTTTTCTTTCTGAATCTGTTCATCTTCTTTTTATTTTTATGAAATTACCCAGTATGTCGATGCAAAATTTCAGCATTTCTTCCTTAGAATTCTCTTCACCCTCTACGGAGGGGGAAGTTTCTGCCCATGCTGGGGAAGTTTCTGCCCCCACTGTTATTGAAATTCATTCCTCGCCTTCCACTCACGAGGATTCCGGTCCCGCCGGCTCTGTAGATTCTATTCTCTCCTCCAATGGAGACTTGTCTTCACCCGAATGGCGTTCAAACGCACATTTGGTTGAAGATAAATGTCTATGGCGTTCCATCTGGGGCAGTATTGGGAGCATCAACTCGCTTCGAATATCTTCCCAAGGGTTTACAAAGATAAATCCCGCCACCTCTAATAACGTAGATCACCTGTTGAATGTTCTTCCATGTGGCGAGGATGATTGTGTTCTTTTACGCAAGGAATCTTCTGATGAATCGCTCGATTTCTTTTTTGTTTATGGTTATTTCTTCTTGGATTTGAATATCAAACTCCCTTTCTCGCCCTTTTTATGTCACGTTCTTACCTTTTTGAACGTGGCGCCTTGTCAACTCCAACCCAACGCCTGGGGTTTTATTCGCTGCTTTGAAATTCTCTGTGAACATTTGAGTTGCACTCCCACCTACCCCTTGTCCTTTCTTTTCTATAAGACAGTTACCACAAAACCCACATCTGTCAAGTGGGTTCCCCTTTTGGCCCGTAAGAACATGAGCCGATTTACCGCCCTTAAAAGCCATTACAAAGTGTGGCAGAAAAAATACTTCAAAGTTATGGAGTCGCCTGAAATAAATAACTTATTTCGAGATTCCGACAATAACCCTCTCTTTCCCTTTTACTGGACAAAAAACCCTCGCCGCAAAATATCCGTTTCATACGACGCCTTGGATGAATCTGAGCAAGGCATTGCCGATTACCTTCGCACATTACCAGTAATCTCTGGTCATGACTTGATTGAGGCGTCGAAATCCGGCACTTTAAATCAATTTTTTAGTAAGTTTATAATCTTTGCACATAACTTGTTTTTCTTTTTGTTCATGAATCTCGCCTAATTGGTGCTTTCCATGCAGCTACGATGGGAAAAAGCAAGGTTGACGCGAACCCCCTCAAGATGAAGGAGTACCTCACCCAGTCTACTGCGGCGGCGAAGAAGAGGGCCGCCGAAGCTGAGCAAAAGAAGAAGAATGACGGTGCTTCGGGTTCTGACAACGTAGGGACCCAAAGCGCCAAAGGACTTCAGGCACTGCTGGCGGCAGACCTCTTCATCAATCAACACTCGATCCAGCCGGTTTAGCTTCTAAAAGTAATCCGGCGAAGAAAAAGAAAGGAAACGACAATGTCCCACCGCCCAACCAAGACTCAAGCATTATCAACCGCCCGCCAACTCCGTTTGGCCAAGCTGGCCCTAGCTCAGCCACTGGTGGCGAGGCTCCTCCCCCTTTGCTGAGCTTATCAGATCCTCACTTCAACAGGTTGGACTTTATGACTCGTACTTTTGACAACCGGATCCATAAGGATATTTCCGGTCAGGGCCCTCCCAACATTGCTTCTGTGGCGATCCATCACGCCCTTTCTGCCGCCAGCACTGTGGCGGGGATGACTCAGTGTGTAAAGGAGTTGATTTCAGCCAAGAACCGTCTTGAGAAGAAGGCAGCCGATTACAAGACTGCATATGAGCGAGCTAAGACTGATGCTGAGACTGCCCACAAAAAGCTGAAATCTGCTGAAGAGAAGTGTGCTAAGTTAACTGATGACTTGGCGGCTTCGGACCTGCTTCTTCAAAAGACCAAGTCTTTGAAAGAAGCCATCAACGACAAACATACTGCCATTCAGGCCAAGTGTCAAAAGCTGGAAAAGAAGTATGATCGTCTGAATGCTTCTATTTTAGGGCGCGCCTCCCTCCAATTTGCTCAAGGCTTTCTGGCGGCCAAAGAGCAGATAAGTGTGGTTGAGCCAGGCTTTGATCTTTCCCGCATTGGCTATTTAAAGGACATTAAGGACGGCCAAGTGGTTGGCGATGATGACGTTAGCCTCGATCTCCTTCCTCAATTTGATGATGAAAGTGAGCCTGAAGAAGAAGAAGATGGCGAAAATGGAGATGGCCAGAACAAGGGCGAAGACCAAGGAAAGGAAGACCCTCAAGCTGTTGCAGGCCAGGGAAACAGCGCCAACAATGATAACGTAGCTTGAATTTGTTTTTATTTTGTTAAGTTAAATTTTTAGCTTTGGGCCTTGCCCTTTTTGCTCCTTTTGTTGTTTTGAATCATATGTGGGCTTCGCCCCTTTATCCTTTTTTTTTCAATGTAACTTGTTTAATTTCAATCGTTGTTACTTTTAAGCTGTTGTTTACTAAATTGTTCTTTTTATTTGGCTTCATGTATTCTAGCCGATTTTCCAACGTGGCTTGGTTTCTAGTGGCCACTAGAATTGCCAAGGCTTTTATCATTTGATGGCGATACTTTCTTATTCCGAAAGGTTTCCTCGCGGTATTGTATACCTTGATACTATTTGCACTGCATAAAACTCGTAATAGAAATCAAAAGATAAGCAATACTATTGAAATGATCTTTTCATTACTTTTCATATATGGAAACAATTATTCCTTCATTCTTACATATACCGCCTCATTAAAAACCTTTTCAAAGAAAGGGAAAAAGAGTGCGGCTTCACTCATCTTTGTTGTTTCTTTTAACTAAAATATTGCTTCAGGTGGGAGGCGTTCCATGTTCGTGGAACCTTTTGACCATTAAGTTGTTCCAACTTATAAGCTCCTCCTCCAACATCGCCTATAATCCTGTAAGGCCCGCCCCAATTGGGTGAAAGTTTGTTGTGTTTGTCGGGTATTGTATTTTTTCTTTGCACTAAGTCTCCTACCCTCATCTTTCTTGGCACTACTTTCGTTGAGAATTTTCTTGCAATCTTCACTTTTCCCGCCTCATTTCTTATGTGTGCCTCCCGTTGTTCCTCCGGCAACATAATTAGATTTGCTATCAGATTTTCCCCGTTGTCATTCTCATTAAACCGAGCCACTCGCCAACTTTGGTTTTCTATTTCCACTGGGAGCATGGTGTCAGTCCCATAAGTTAAACGATACGGGGTTTCCTTTGTGCTTGACTGTTCAGTGGTGTTATATGCCCAAAGAACGCCTGGTAGTTCCTCCGCCCAACACCCTTTTGCTTCATCCAGCTTCTTTTTTAAGCCTTTCAAAATAACTTTATTAGCTGACTCGGCCTGTCCATTAGTTTGTGGGTGTTCTACCGAGGCAAATCTCATTTCGATTCCCATTCCTGCACAAAATTCCCGGGTGACATTACTTGTAAATTGGGTCCCATTGTCCATTACCAAAGCCATGGGAACCCCAAATCTGCACACAATTCTTTGCCACAGGAAATTCTTGACCTTGACCGCCGTGATAGTCGCCACTGCTTCAGCTTCTATCCATTTGGTGAAGTAATCAACCGCCACGATGATATACTTCATTTGTGCCTTCGCTACTGGGAATGGTCCCAAAATGTCAGTCCCCCACATAGCAAATGGCCAAGGTGCCATCATGGTGGTTAATTGTAAGGCCCAAGTTTTTAAGCTTATGCTAAGTGAATAAACTTTCTTATTCACGATTAGGGTTGATGTAATGTGAAGGGAAACCTGAACAAAAGTTCATTAAATGAAATATATTTATGAAGGAGGAAGTTCAGGAAAAGTCAAAGGATTGTATCGAAGTCAATTTAAGTTATAGCACGACTAATATTCGCCTTAAAACCTAGGACAAGAATCTTAGGAAATAACACTATGTTCCACCCTTGGAACACTGTAGGATTTTAGTCCAAAAATCTTCGGAGAAATGTTAGAACTTCTCTTTTTCCATATATCAAAATCGTTTCGAGGCGAAACTCTAGGATCTACGAACGTCCGATCCCAATCATCGGAAGTTTGCCCAAACCGAAACCCTGGTATTTCAAAACCCTAGAATTACTCGACAATGAAGACTTTTTCTATTCAGAGCTTCAAATGAATATTCCACACGCGTACACCCATTTCTCTTGATGATTTCAATCTTTCTTCAGAAGGAAGTTTTCCATTCCGACATCCGATGCAAAAAGCAACTTATCGGGTAAAATAGTTTTATACCGACTATGCATTAGTGGCCAAAAATACAAGGAGACCTCTTTATAGTTTTGGAATTCTTTTGCCAAAACATATCTATTAATTCACGGAGAATGACGCCGGAGAAATCAGATTCGCAAAACTTTCATTTTCCCGCGAATTTCCATCTTCTATATATAGCAAGCAAGTGAGAAAAAAACACAAAACTCCTCCATTTTTCTCTCCAAGGCCGCGAGCTTCAACAAGGAAGAAGGAAGAAGAGTTTTTCTTCATTACTTGCTTGATCGTCGATCAATCAGTTGCTGCTTCAAGGTTTCGAGGTATAGTCGCTAATCCTTACCTCTGATCGCTTTTTCCATAGCTTTTCTGTAGACTTTTCTGAGCTGATAGTTTTGAGGTTTTTGCAAAACTATCCTGAATATTTCATTTCTGATTCTAAACCTCTTCCTTATGTGCCCAAGATCACTTCTGCCGGATTAGATTTTCCGTTATGTCGCCGGATTTCCGCCGGAATCAATTTTAGCCTTAAATACCCATTTTTGGAGTTTTTGGAGTAAAGCTTCAACCTTTAGACTGAAAACTATCGCCTTAGCTTAGTGCTAGTAGGATTAGTTGTCATAAACGTCGTTAGTGACGTCCCTGTCAAATTTGGTTTTTGGGATTTCAGTTTTGAAATTTCTAAGTTAAAAATCATGACCAAAATACCCCTGCGACAGTTTTTGATCCGATAATTTTTCCGAGTTCAGAATACCCTTAGTTACGGCTAATGAAAGCATAGGAACCAAGTTTGATCGAAGAAAAGTCGAGTCCCACAATTGTGAAAAGTGGCCGAACCTATTAAGGGGGGAGGAGGAAAATTTCCTTTTCCGAAAACTTGTTCTTTCGCGCTAGATTATCATACCTCGGAGTATGTACTACTTCGTGTAACCTTAGTGATGTATTGATAGCTTAGTTTCCGATAGATTCTGATAGTATTTCTGTGGTTTTGCTCTAAAGGTGATTTTGAGGAATTTCCAGCGGAGCAAGGCTTTGATTGTGAAGGAGCTTTAGGAGATAACTCTGGAGAACCTACAGGTGAGGGCTTCTCACTGAATCTCTAGTTAATGCTTAGGGTCGATGCTTTCGACATTGTTTACTGTTTATGCACTGGATTGTGTGTGATTGGAAAATGTTTTCTGAGGCTTCGGCTGACAATGTAGATGATTCATCTACTAAATGCTTTTGAGATTGAATCTTCATGCTAAGTGCTAATTGGGTAATTTAGGATGTGTGATGCATGCCTTATATGCTAAGTGCTATGTGGTTATTGCTTAATATGTTGATATATGACATGTTGATTGTGCTGAGTTATTTATACTTTTGTAATGGGATCTGAGATTCTGAATGGTGAGAATAGCGGGCAGGTCATGCCGATTTTATTTTGAGAGTTTTGAGAAAGTTTGATAGGACGAATGAGATTCGGGCCTTGTTATGATGTGTATGGATCGAGACATTCTCTTGAGTTATTTGGGGATTAGGAGATCCCGAGAACTGATAGGATTTGCGTTAAGACTAAAAGGATACTATTTTGTAAAGAAAACTCATAAGACATTAAACAACCTCTAAATCTTTAAATAAAGATAATAAACTCGAAAGGAAGCTTCGGATGCAAGTCTTAGTTTTTGGAAAACGAGAAGTGTTGTCGGATCCAAGTGTTGAGGAAGTTGAGAAGTGTTGAGTATGTTGATGTTCTTGTGCTGTTGGAGCAGCTGTGTTGAGTATGTTGATGCTCTTGTGCTGTTGGAGCAGCTATGTGTTGTTGGGCTATCCTGGGGATAAGTCCGGGAAACCGTTAGTTTCCGAGTATGTGATACTCTTTGCTCGTTGAGCAGTTGTGACCATCGGATTGAGATGAGTCGGATGATTCGGAGATCATCATGAGTTACTATGTTGATGTGAAGAAGTGTCTTTTGTCGCAGAATCGACTTTACCTTAGGGTAAGCTTTTAGAGACATTAATTTAGCTAGAACACGTGGCGACGTGTCGTGTGAGATTCGGAGACGTTGTTTGGCTAATCACTGCATTGCATGCACTCATTAAGTGGTTTAAACACGGCGAGATACCGGACCACGGCGGATTCCAAAATTGGTTATAAGACCAGGATTTCCGCGTAAGAGCGCTGCTAGGTGACTCTTAGTAGCAGACCGAAATGGCAGGCCTTCGGGTTTTATGCTGATCTGACTACCGCTGATGTTGGAGTAAGAGGCACGCGGGCCGAAATGGTCCCACCGTGGCTGGTGCTAGGGCTGATCCGTTGATGTCCATCCGTTCCGGAATGCATATTGGTTGACTGGGTTAACCTGCATTGCATATCATGCAACATGCATACTAATTTAGTTGCGGAGTGTGATTGTTATTTGTTAATCCTATTTGGGACATGTTAATTGTTATTATTGCTGTTAAGTTCATTATGGAATATATAACCCTAAGATGTTATCCCTAGCTATAAGCCTAAGTGGCTATTCTATTATTTGTATCTATCCGTGCTATTATTTACGTAATTCTTTGGAGTTGACCCTCGCGTCTTCTGTGTGTGTTTTGGTGGACAAACGCCCTTTGTCAGATTTCTTTGGCGGGCTGGTTCACGATGGTTCACCCTTCGGGGGAAACTAGGGATTGAGATGCTGGAACAGGAGCGCATCGCGGTAGCGAGAGGAGGACGGATGGTGAACATAGACTAGGTCGTTCTGGATTCAGATTCGGACGACGATCATGCTAGCATGTAGGTTTTAGTGCTGGTGTGCGCTCCTCGAGATGGGATTAGTGTAGGAGTAGAGTCTTAGCTCTGAACATCATTTGTTTTCTTTGGGGACAGGGTAGTTTCCCACCTATAACTTTTTGTGTGGTTTCTTTACGGGAATCACAGAGAGTTGGTTGGACTTAGAAGGTCTTGTTTTAGGCCGATGGGCCAGCTTATTCTCATTTTTGAGGGATAGTGCTGCGGACACTTGACCTTTCTTTTGGTTTGTATATATTGCCTACGGGCGTTACACTTTCTTACCCGTCACTGGAGGTTCACTCGTGATGAGGTTGCTACTTACAGCGGGGGCTGTTTATATATTGTATATTAGCTTTATTACTTTTCGCATTTGGGTTTTATTTAATTCAGTCTTGTCTTAGTTATTATCGAAAAAAAAATATTCACGTTTTTCCGCATTAAGTTTACTTTTGGTTACTAAAGTGACGCCACCGAAATCGGGGTGTTACATTAATTCCTCCGGCGGGGCCTTATGCAAATCAGAAAAGACTTGACATTTTTCACATTTCTTAACATATTCCAGACAGTCCTTCTTCATTGTGGGCCAGTAGAATCCTGCTCTCAAAACTTTTACTGCCAAGGATCGCCCACCAATATGACTGGAGCATACTCCTTCGTGGACTTCCGCCATTATTCCCGGGGCATCCTTGGTGTCAACACACTTCAGCATAGGAGACATAATGCCTCGCCGATATAACTCACCATCTACCAGTGTGAAGAAACTGACCTCTCTACGTTTTGCTCTTGAGTTCAAATCGTCATCCTGTGGAGGGTTCTGTAGAAAAATCTTGATTGATTCCATCCATGAAGGCTCGCCTTCACTTATTGACTTCACTGCTTTGAACTTCACTTCCACTAAATCAATACTTGGGCGAGGCAGGGTTTCTTGAATGACTGTTTGGTAATTGCCCAATCGCCCTGTACTTGCTAATTTTGCTAGCACATCAGCCCTCTCATTTTGACCCCTCGGGACATGCTCTATTCTAATGTCTTTGATTTCCATTATCAATCTACGCACCACTTCCAAGTATTTGGAAAGTTGCGGATCCTTTACCTGATACTCGCCCTTCACCTGTTTAACCACCAACTGTGAATCTCCTTTGATGAATAACTTTTGGACTCCTAATTCAATGGCTAGCCTTAAACCGGCGATCAGAGCCTCATATTCGGACTGGTTGTTGCTCGCCTTGAACTCGAATTTTAGAGACTGTTCGATTATCATTTTATCTGGACTTTCAATGGTTATCCCAGCCCCACTTCCAGTGTTGTTGGAGGACCCATCCACAGATAAGACCCATTCTCCTTGAGTCTTCTCGCCTTCCGTTGGTGTTAACTCCGCCACGAAGTCGATCAAACTCTGGATTGTGACTTGGCCCCTCGGCTCATATTGTATGTCATACTCTGATAACTCCACTGACCAGCTGACCAATCGTCCTGATAAATCAGGCTTCTGTAATACCTGCCGTAAGGGAACATCAGTTTTAACTTTTATTTGGAAACTTTGGAAATAAGGCCTGAGGCGCCTTGCTGTTTTCAAAATCGCCAAAGCCGCCTTTTCAATTTTCTGGTACCGCAACTCCGCCCCCTGCAAAGTATGGCTTACAAAATATATAACCTTCTGCTTATTTCCTTCTTCCTGAAGCAACACCGTACTCACCGCCTTGTCAGTGACTGCTAAATAAAGTATTAAGGGGACGCCTGGCGTTGGCTTGGAGAGTACCGGTAATGTTGCTAATGTTTCTTTTAACTTGGTAAAAGCTTGTTCGCATTCCTCTGTCCACTGAAACTTTGAATTCTTTTTTAAACATGTGAAAAACGGGGCCGCTTTGTCACCCGCCATTGGCAAAAAACGTGACAAAGCAGCCATTCGTCCTGTTAGACGTTGCACCTCTTTTACACTTGTTGGGCTTTTCATTTCCAAGATCGCCCTCCTCTTGTCTGGATTCACTTCTATCCCTCTTGAGGTTAACATAAATCCCAAGAACTTCCCTCCCTGGATCCCAAAGGAGCACTTCTCAGGATTTAACTTCATTTGATATGTTCTTAATTGAGCGAATGCTTCCTCAAGATCGCCGCCATGATCACCAGCCCTGGCGGACTTTACAATCATGTCATCCACATATACCTCCATATTCCTGCCTACTGGTCTTGAAAAAATTTTGTCCATGAGCCGTTGATACGTGGCTCCTGCGTTCTTCAAACCAAAAGGCATTGTCTTGTAACAATAATTCGCCTGATTGGTCATAAATGCTGTACTTTCTTCATCCGATGGATGCATCATGATTTGATTGTAGCCCGAGTAAGCATCCATGAGACTTAAAAGTTCATTCCCCGAAGCTCCATCCACAAGCTTATCAACATTGGGAAGTGGATACGAATCTTTGGGACACACTTTGTTCAAGCTCGTGTAGTCCGTGCACATTCGCCATTTCCCATTGGATTTTTTGACCATCACAACATTGGCGAGCCATGTTGGGTACTGCACCTCACGGATGAAGCGAGCCTTGATTAGTTTCTCAGTCTCTAATTGTACAGCCTTATTCTTTTCATCACTCATTCTTCGCCTTGGCTGGATGACTGGGATCGCCCCTGGTCGAATGGCCAGTTTGTGAGTGATCACATTAGGGTCAATCCCTAGTACATCATTGATGGTCCATGCAAAAAGATCCAAATTATCACCCAGGAGGGTGATCAATCTTTCCTCTTGCTCCTTTGTTAAACTGCTGCCAATCTTTAAAAATTTATCCTTAATTTGAACTTGCTTGGTTTCTTCCAGAGGTTGTGGGCGGAAATCATCAGCATCGTCTCTTGGATCTAAACTAAATCCCTCTTGTGGAAAGATTTCTGTAATTCTGTGACTTTCTTTGGCGGCCTTACGCCCATAGAGCGCCACACTTCTTAAATAACATTCTCTTGCTGCATTTTGGTCCACATGCAATACCCCAACCTTTCCATTGCAGGCTGGATATTTAACAGTCAAATGAGCAGTTGAAATGACCGCACATAGCTTGTTGAGGGTGTCTCGCCCCAAGAGTACATTGTAATTGGCTCTGCACGCCAAGACTAAGTACTTCACTTGAAATTTCTTTACGAACTCTCCTTCGCCAAAGGCAGTTGGTATTTCCACATAACCCCGCACAGTGACACGGTCCCCTGTAAATCCTACCAAGGTTCCTTTATACGGCCTCAAGTTTGATTCTTTTAACCCCAGGCGATCAAAGGCGTCTCTATAAATGATATCCGCCGAAGACCCCTGGTCTAAAAACACTTTCTTTGTCACGTAATTATTGACCCTGATTGTTACTACAATTGGATCATTTTCATGGGGAATAACATGCGCAAAATCCTGGGGAGTAAATATTATAGGGGAGTGATTTATCAGACACTCGCCTTCATATGCCTCATGTACTGAGTGTACTGCCGCCACATAACGCTTTCTGGCCTTGTTTGAAATTGCTCCCCCACCAAATCCTCCTGCAATAGATGAGCATTCCCCAACAGGATCGCCCAACTCTTCGACTATTTCCTTTCCTTTGCCTTTATCCCCTTGCGCTGTCTTAGCGGCCTCTGGTGCTGTCGTGTCTTTTACGAAATTTGCTAAATGACCAGCTTTAATCAGGCGATCAATTTCCCGCCTCAAGTTCCAACAATTATTCGTGGTATGCCCCAGAACTTTGTGGTATTCGCACCACCGATTCGTATCCACATTAGCTGGCGGCCGCCTGGGAGGCGGTGGGTATTGCACAACATTGGTCTGCCCGACTGCTCTTAAAATAGAACTCAAGGGAGCATTCAACTTGGTAAGTGGAACTGGTGCTGGCGGGGCACCATGCTGACTAGTTGTGGTTGCAGTGGGACCTTGGGAATTTCTGTGCCATGTATTTTGAAAATCGGGCTTGGAGTTTTGGTATGGTCCCGGTCTTGGTACACGGGGAGTTTGTGCTACCCTGGTCTCCTTCCCCGCCTTGGGTTTCTCCTGTGAAATGCCGCCAGATTGAGACTGCTTGCGTCCTTCCTCTCTTTCTTGTTTCTTCTGATCATCCTATTCAATTAATATGAATTCATGAACGCGAGCACGAAGATCCATCATATCTCTCGCTGGTCGCCTTGTTAAGTCCCGATTTAAGTCTCCCGCCCGAAGGCCATTTTTGAAAGATTCCAAGCATACATCCGGGTTATCTTCCTCCAATTGAACCGCCATCTTGCTGAAGCGTGCCATGTAGGTTTTTAACTTTTCCCCTGGTTGCTGATGTATGCTGATAAGATCAAACATTGTTGCTTTTGTGGTTTTATTGGCGGAGAATTGAGTCAGAAACTTAGTAGACAGATCAGTGAAATTATCGATGGAGAAGGGCGGTTGTCTAATGAACCACTGCATCGCCATGCCTTTAAACGTAGAAGGCAACAATCGACACTTTACCGCATCCGTTGCCCCGCCGATCACCATTTTGGTGTTGAAATACCTCAAGTGTTCCATAGGATCAGAGTCGCCCGAGGCGTCCAATGCCATGGTCTGCAGGTGCTTTGGTATGTCCACCTTGGTAATAGCTGGAACGAAAGGTTGAAATTCGACTACATCCTCCGCCTCCAGACGTTGTCCGTGCTTAAAATCTTGCCTCTGAGTAAGATACTCCACCTGGGCTTGCAGCTGCTCGTTTTGGGATTACACTTTCTGCAAGGTTTCTAACATGTGCTGCAAAGCCGCAGGCGTGATACCCGTAACTGCCTCCTGCGCTCTCCGTGGGGCAGTAGTTTTAAGGTCTTCTAAGTTTACGTAGTCAAGCGGCGTTGATCGCCGCCGGACCCCTGGATGTGATTTAGCGATCAGATCTGAAGGCCTTCCCGGAGCCGCATTCACCAGCGACGCTGGCGACGGCGCCACTGAGTGGACCCCCTCCGAGGAAGCTTCCTGCTCTTGCTCGTCCAGTATAGGACGATTGTTGTCCCGTCCGCCGCCGCGGCCACCGTGACGACCACCACCACGCCGGCGATGATCACGGCGGCCCACACCGTATGAACGAGTCTCCATGGCTCGTAACGTCTACCTTCAACGTCAATGAAAGATCTAGGTCAAAGCCACAGACGGCGCCAAAGATGAAACACATGCTGTGTTTACCAACTTCATTACCCAAGTTCAGAAGGAGTTTCAATCTTCTGTGATTACTGTTAGAAGTGACCATGGTGGAGAATTTGAGAACAAAGCTTTTGAAGAATTATTCAACTCTCAAGGAATCTCTCATAACTTCTCCTGTCCTCGCACTCCTCAACAAAATGGAGTAGTTGAAAGAAAGAATAGAACTCTTCAGGAGATGGCTCGCACCATGATGCAAGAATCAAGTATGGCCAAGCACTTCTGGGCAGAAGCAATCAACACTGCATGCTACATCCAGAACAGAATCTCCATTAGACCAATTCTGGAGAAAACTCCTTATGAGCTATGCAAAGGAAGACAACCTGACATCTCTTACTTCCATCCTTTTGGAAGCTGTTGCTACATGCTCAACACCAAGGAGCAATTGGGTAAATTCGATTCTAAAGCTTTAAAGTGTTATTTTCTTGGTTATTCTGAAAGATCTAAAGGTTTTAGAATTTATAATATTATTCATCAAACTGTTGAGGAATCTATCCAGATTAGATTTGATGATAAGCTTGGCTCAGAAAAGTCAAAGCTGTTTGAAAGATTTGCAGATTTAAGCATTGATTGTGTTCTGGGAATGAACTTTGAAAGAAGGGATAGTACCTAAAGAGTGGAAGAATGTGCTAGGGAGAGAATGAGAATACTGAATTTCATGTGTTATTTCACAAAGTGAGCCAAAAGTCCCCTACAATTGGTAACTACCTCCTATTTATAGAGCTTGGGCACTACCTATTGGGCCAATTGGGCCTCCGAGGCCAAGGCCCAACTTAAGGCCAGGGCCTCGCCTCGGGGCGGGCTACATGTTGGGCGTTGCCCCTCTAGGGGCTCGCCCAGTCCACTAGTCCATAAGACACCGAGCTCGAAGTATGAGAGCTAAGTGTGTCTTTTAAATGCCTTTACATGTATCCTATAGTACACTGGGATCTAAGCTGCCAACATGGCTTGAAAAAAGAGAAGTAAACTACGTCGCTAACATGGCGTAAGCAAAAGGAAACAGGCATTTTTGGTATTGGCGAACAACCCAAACCGGCAAGTCCACAAGTCCACAAGCGGCGAGAACGATCGCTCCGTACTGGCGATTGGCTGGAGTAGGTGAGCGATCGTTCGCCGGCGAGAAAGGTGGCAAGCATTGGTCAGGTACTGATCACCCAAGTGTTGGCTGGCCATGTCCCTGGCGAGTGGCTAAACTTTAATGCTGGTATTACTTGTCAGGCGATGGCGTTTGGTTTCTATGGTGGCGAGGTCTTTCGCGCTTCCACTTATTTCAAAAACCTCTCAAATCCCTAACTGCCCCACGTGACGCGTCAGTTACATCAGTTTTCCCTTTTCTTCGGAACCGTCACTTCACTTTTCATAACTGTCCCATCGTGCGCAGTAAACCCCATCACACGCGTTCCACTTCCCCAAAAAACCATCATGACCTCCAATCTTCCACACGTGTCCAACACGCGTCACCTTTCCAACTTCTCCCCCCTGCCTATAAAAACTCTCATTCCCTACAATCATCCCTTTCCGAGACCGCTTTTTACCTCCCTTATTGCCTACCAAGCTCCTTCTTCCAACTTCCGCTCCGGTGCCGTTGCCTACCACCCTTTCCGCTACCCACTCTACACATCCTTCTCCGGTGAGTCCTCCTTCCCTTATTTCTGCATCATATCTCTGCTCATCTTTTTCCCCTTTCACTCTTTTGACTATAGAAGATGGCTTCAAACCCTAACTCCCCTAATCACCCCTCTTCTTCTAGGAGTGATCCTGACTTTACCGCAGCCGGCGGCCTCCGTTTAGAGGTCCCGGAGGTCCCTCAATATCGACTAAAAACTTTCACAACCCTGCCCCTCCCAGTCCAAATAGCGCCCTCACACGAGGCCATTGACCAACCTTCCGTTTTCCAGGATAGGGAGACTATTGTGGAATTCGTAAGTAGCCTCGGCGGCTTGTCTGATGATGACGAAATAAACGCCAAACTCCGGATTTGGCCCTGCAGTACTGAAGACCGCCCCTGGCTTCACAGGGCCGACGGCGATGTAAAGGGATCTCATTTCTTTTTTACCTATGAGTATATGTTCGGCGAGCTTGGAGTCAGACTTCCTTTTTCGCCCTTCATTCAGACCGTTCTCCGCGATATCAACGCGGCTCCTTGCCAACTTCACCCCAATGCCTGGGCCTTCATCAGGTGCTTTAAGATCTTGTGCGCCGCTGTTGGCACCGCCCCATCTCCCACCAGCTTCTTTTACCTCTACGATGTTGACCCGAGTCCATCAAAAATAAAGGGTGGATTTCCCTAAAGGCCCGAGCCGGCCGTAAGTGCCTTAACCCTCATAAGAGTAATGCGAAGTCCTCCTTCGCCCGGCGATATTTCCGCGTGGCGGTTCACCCCGCCTATCCCGAGGCCTTCACTCTTAGGGACGGGACTGCCCTTTTTCCCCTTTATTGGACGGAGAAACCCAACGGGATTACAGACCCTTCGGAAGAATCTTTGTCTCTCAATGACAAAGCCTTTTTGAATCTCCTCGCCCCGCTTCCTATCCTTGACTGCTCAACAGTCCTTGAGGGCGCTCGCCTCTCAAGGACACCCAAGTACCTAGGTCAATTTACTTTTGCCATCGCCATATCTCTTCTCATTACTTATGTTGCTACTAACCCCTCCCCTTTCTTTTTTTTTGTTGCAGGAGATATGAACTTCACCAACGCCGAGCTCTTGAAAGCTCGCGAGAGGAGAATGGCCCGCTTTTTCCCGAAGTTCAACACTGAAGGCGACGGGAAAAAATGGGGCGGTGCCGAGAACCAAGCCGAGGGTGCTCAGGCCCCCAAGAGAAGGAGACTAGTCAAAGGCTCTTCCGCCAGCTCCTCCAACCCCGGCGCTCAACCCACCGCCGCCACCGTGGATGAACATTGAAAGAAGGGATAGTACCTAAAGAGTGGAAGAATGTGCTAGGGAGAGAATGAGAATACTGAATTTCATGTGTTATTTCACAAAGTGAGCCAAAAGTCCCCTACAATTGGTAACTACCTCCTATTTATAGAGCTTGGGCACTACCTATTGGGCCAATTGGGCCTCCGAGGCCAAGGCCCAACTTAAGGCCAGGGCCTCGCCTCGGGGCGGGCTACATGCTGGGCGTTGCCCCTCTAGGGGCTCACCCAGTCCAGATTGTTCAGAAGCAAATCAACCATCGAAAAGCCCAGAGGATGATGCTCCAAAGGCAGAAGCATCTGAAGATGTTCCAACAACTTCTGATCAACTTCAGAAGAGGAAAAGAATAGTCGCTTCTCATCCAGAAGAACTGATCATTGGCAACAAAGATGCTCCCGTCAGAACCAGGTCTATGCTCAAACCTTCAGAAGAGACTCTTCTAAGTCTGAAGGGACTTGTGTCTCTCATTGAGCCAAAATCAGTTGATGAAGCTCTTGAAGACAAAGGCTGGATTCAAGCAATGCAAGAAGAGCTAGATCAGTTCACAAGAATGATGTGTGGACCTTAATGCCTAAACCCAAGGGTTTCCATGTCATAGGAACCAAGTGGGTATTCAGAAACAAACTGAACGAAAAAGGAGAAGTAACAAGAAACAAGGCAAGACTGGTGGCTCAAGGCTACAGTCAACAAGAGGGAATTGATTACACTGAGACCTTTGCACCTGTAGCAAGGCTTGAAGCTATAAGGCTACTGATTTCCTTCTCAGTAAATCACAACATCATTCTCCATCAGATGGACGTCAAAAGTGCCTTCCTCAATGGCTACATTTCAGAAGAAGTGTATGTCAAGCAACCTCCTGGTTTTGAAGATGACAAACACCTAGAGCATGTCTACAAGCTCAAGAAGTCACTCTATGGATTGAAACAAGCTCCCAGAGCGTGGTACGAAAGGCTCAGCTCCTTTCTTCTACAGAATGAGTTCGTAAGGGGTAAAGGTGACAATACTCTTTTCTGCAGAACCTATAAGAATGACATTCTTATAGTTCAGATTTATGTTGATGATATCATTTTGGTTCTGCTAATCCCTCCTTGTGCAAGGAATTCTCTAAGTTAATGCAGGCTGAATTTGAAATGAGCATGATGGGAGAACTTAAATACTTCCTGGGAATTCAAATAGATCAACGACCAGGAGTCACCTATATCCATCAGAAGAAGTACACCCTGGAACTTCTGAAGAAGTTCAACATGAGTGACTGCAACATCTCAAAGACTCCAATGCATCCAACATGCATTCTTGAGAAAGAGGAAGTTTCCTCTAAGGTTTGTCAGAAGCTCTATCGTGGAATGATAGGCTCTCTTCTTTACTTAACTGCATCTAGACCTGATATATTGTTTAGTGTGCATCTCTGTGCTAGATTCCAATCAGATCCTAGAGAGACTCACTTAACTGCTGTTAAGAGGATCCTCAAATATCTGAAAGGAACCACTAACCTTGGCTTGATGTATAGAAAAACATCAGAGTATACACTTTCAGGTTTTTGTGATGCTGACTTTGCTGGAGATAGAGTGGAAAGGAAAAGCACTTCTGGAAGCTGCCATTTCCTTGGATCTAATCTTGTCACATGGTCAAGCAAGAGACAGAACACAATTGCTCTATCAACTGCAGAAGCAGAATATGTCTCAGCTGCCACTTGCTGTACACAAACCATATTGATGAAGAATCATCTAGAAGACTATGGCTTGTCTATGAAGAAGGTTCCTATCTACTGTGACAACACAGCTGCTATCTCACTCAGCAAGAATCCCATTCTACACTCAAGAGCAAAGCATATAGAGGTAAAGTATCATTATATTCGTGATCATGTTCAGAAGGGCACTCTATCATTAGAGTATGTTGATACTGACCATCAATGGGCAGATATTTTTACTAAGCCCTTAGCAGAAGATAGGTTTTTATTTATTCTTGAAAACCTGAACATGGATTTTTGTCCAGAGTAAGGTTTTCCTCAGAACTTCTGACCATGGTACCTCTGAAGTCATCAGATGTTACCTCTTCAGAAGTTACTCGATCAGAAGCTCTTAACCCACCGGTTAAGCTTCTGTGGTAGGCAACAATACACGTGTCACTTCATTTGTGACATAGTTCCTTGAGTCGCATGGTGTATCTGCTATAATGATGATTTCTACTCTTCTCTACTATGCTATTTTCAGACTATCTATTTTATAACCGTTGATCTTGCCTTTAATTTCTTAAAACTGTCAGCGGTTACCATTAAACCCACTATATGCACTGTCACACACGATCTTCCACTCACTTTCACTTACGGTTTTGAAACTATCCGTGTGCATTGCATTCATTCATACTCCTCCCTCCAAATGTAGTCACCTGTGCCAAGAAAGTAGAAGAACTAAATGTGTGCTGTGAAGCAAGAGTTGATTTTGATAATCTGGCTCAACATGGGTTTGACATTAGGGACCAAGTCAACTTGCAAGGGTGGTCTGGCTACTTCAACAGGCTTGTGGTCCGATCTATCACAAGTTGGTTGTCGAGTTCTGGAAGAACGCAGTTTGCAACGACTACTACGTCGTCTCTCATGTGCTGGACAAGAAAATTGTGATCTCTGAAGAATCCATTGCAAAGCTGCTGGGTATGGAGTTCCAGCAAGGAAAAAGGATTAAAAATGTTGAGGCAAATGTCGCTGGGATGAGGACAGTGGTCAACAAGGAGCTTTATGACAACTGGTCTTACGAGAAAACCAAGTATAACATTAAAGACTTGAAGTCTCAGATGAAGATTTGGCAGAAGATCTTCATGCACTGCATTCATCCAAGAACTAGAGGAACTGATTACCTGAATGCAACTCAAAAGGTAATCATGTACTACATTTCAATTGGTGAGCCTATATGCCTGCCATTCCTGCTCTTCAATTATCTGAAGGAATGTGTTGAGAAATCAAGGACCACAACTGCTGTCAGATATCTTCGTCCAGAATAAGCTTGTCAAGACTCTATCAGACCTTGGACTTCACGAAGATCTGGCCATTTCTATTGGCGATGCTCTCAATGGCACAAAGTTGAAGAAAATGCAAATCATTGAGAAAGTTCAAGTTGCTCTCAGAGAAGACACTTCTGATGAGGTTCGTCAGAGGAACTACCCCATTGATGATTTTCCTATTTGGTCCAAGAAGGACAATCCAGCATGTATTCTGGAGTATGTGCGGATGCTCAGAAGACAAGGAGATCCTATCGCTCTTGCAGAATTTGTCAACACACTTCCTGAAAGTCCTCCTAAGTTGGCAACAAGGAAATCAAGGAGAGCAACAAGCAGCAAGCCCTCAGATCTTAAGGTCAAAGGGATTCTGATAGAGGAACCTGCAAAGAAGAAAGCTGCATCCAAGACTGTGATCATCCGGGAACCCTCTCCTGAAAGGCCTCCGAAGAGAACCTCAGCTCAACCACGACAAGTGTCTGATTCTGAAAGCTCAGAAGACTCATGGGAAGACTCCTCAAGTGAGGAGACTGAAGATGATGACATGCCTCTGGCTAAGAGACGAAAAATTATTTATGAGGAAGAGGAAGATGAGCAGGATGACCATGAGATCATCCAGAATGTGATTCAGGTTATAAGGGAAGCTTCAGACGCTGAAGAATCCACTGATTTTGATGATGTTCCTGATTTTGATGATGTTCCCTTAGTGAAGAGAAGGAAGCTTCCTCTGAGGGGTCCCCTTCAGCAGAAAGAGGCAGTTGCAGAGCAAGCATCTGAACCTGCTTCAGAAGCACAACGTGAAAGGAGATCTAAAAGAACTTCTGATCCAGCAAGGGCTGCAAAACTTACCACAACCACATCCATCAGAAGTCCCAGTAAGGTAATTACTGAAAGCATTAACTCTGATTCTGCTTTAGTAGTTATTCCTGAACAACCTCTGCCTATATCTACCTCTCTGCCTACCTCAAACCAAACAGAACCTACTCAACCTGAACCTCAACCTGAAACACAAACTCCAACACAAGCTGAACCTCAAGCTCCTAAATCAACCATCCAAACAGCTACCACAGTCATCCCTTCCACTCCAATTTACACCTCTTCCACATCCATCCCAACTGAACCAGTACCTCCCTTCAATTCCTTCATTCAAGGTATTGTTCAAAGTGAGGCTACTCTGAGAACCTTGGTTCAACAGTTCTCTCCCAAGCCTGCATCCACTTCACACACCTTCCTCATAACCCAAACTGGTGAGATCCCTACTGAAACAGAGAAAGAGGATGATGATGTTCAGATCCTTGTACCGCCTTTCAATGTGAAGCCTCTTCAACAAATTGCTTCCAACTTTGAAGATCAGCTTCCAGATGCTGCTGAGACCTCCTATGTGTCTTTGTCCAACTACTCAGCAGTCAACTCACAGGATCTGAGTTTCACTTCACCTGAGAAGATTGTCACCTCAAGGCAAAGGCCAGATACTATCTCTGAAGCTGAGCACATGGATGAATCAGATCACTCAGGCGTAGAGAAGGACCACGAGATTGATTCCTCTCCTTCAGAGCACATGGATGAATCAAATGCTTCAAGCTCCAATGCTGCCAGAACTCCTCAGCCTGTTCTGACACTGGCCACCTCCTTCCATCCTCAGAATCTTACTCAACTCAATCAGGAGTTTTCTGAAGAGGCCACCAGAAGACTGAAATAGCTGTATCAGGTAACTGATAATAATTTTGATGCCTCTCTTGTTGATGGTCTATGGCCTGCTTTTGAGAGATGGTCAGAAGGCAAAGTTCATGAACTTCAGAAGCAACTTAGCAGGGAGAAACGACTAAGAGTTCATGATGCATCTGAGAGGGCCTATGAGCAAAGGCAGAGAGTGCTGCACAGGGTTTGTGAACCCTTGAGAAGAGCCATGGCTGAACGACTATGTGTTGTCTCTGAATGTACCTCAGAAGATGCTGTGATGCTTTCAGCAGAGGTTGAAGAAGAAAGCTCTGATGGTATAGTCATTCTGGAAGATGCAGTTGTTCATGAAGTTGAGAAGCAAGGGCCAACTCAAGTTGATATTGTCATGTCTTCAGAAGCTGCAGCTACTACTCCTACACAAGCACCAGAAGTTCCTACTTCTGCTCCAGCTCCAGAAGTTTCCATTCTTGCTGCCCGGATTGACAGGATTCAAGATGATCAGCAGAGGTTATTTCAGATGGTTGAGCAACAAGGACGTGTTCAGAATGAGCAAAGCAAACAAATTCAAGAGTCCTCAGGCAAAATGGAAGCAATCATGAAGTATTTAATGGACAACCTTCCCTCCTCTTCCAAGCCTTGAATCTCTCACATCTATCATGCATGCATTTATTTGTCATGACTAAATTTAATTCATGTTAACTGTGTTAAATTCTTATTTTCTGATTCAATGCACCGCCCATTTAGTAACTCACATGCTTTTATGATTGATAAGTTTTATGCATGTTTTTCTGTTACCTTTCTTCTTTATATTCACTGCGTTCATCTTCTCCCTTCACCATCCAATCCCATTCTCCTCCATTCATATCCATTCTCCTCTCTTCTACATCAAAATGACAACTGTCGAATCAATTTCTGGACTCAAGACTCTGGTATTCGACCAAGTCCTTCCATGGAGTATTAATCTCTCTTCTTCTCAGATTTCTCAAGCTCTTGAGAAGATTGAGAATCTTCTGACATGCTGGCTCACTTCTCATCAGACTCACTGTCTTCAGAACCTTCAAGAAGTTCTGAATGACCTCCTCCGTCTGACCACTCGCCGGAAGGACGTTGAAGATCAGCTCCAGAGCATTTGCATGCTTCTGGAATATGAAGAAGATCACGATGAAGCGGATCAAGAGGCTGTCCAGGAGAATGTTTCCTTGAAGGAAGAACTGGCTACTCAGTTAGCCTCAATTGATCAGGACATTCGTCCCCTCCACCTTCAACTTCTCTCCATGAAGAATTCTCGAGCTTTCCTATTTATCTAGGATTAGTCTTCTTCGTTCCTCTCGATCCTTTGTACTTCTTCTCCGTTCAGTAATAATAACATATCTTATTTGCATCATTTCCTGTTATTGTTATTGTTGGTTTTGTTTTTTTCACTCTTTTTGATTATGACAAAAAGGGGGAGTACATAAAATGGTTTTGATAAACTTTTATATTATATAAAACAAGTAGAGGAGAACAAGTATCAATACTTATAGCACATAGATATTGTCAAGCGTCTCAGATAAGGAATACATTTTGAACTAATCTTGCTTCTGGCGCCTTATTCCAATTATATCTAGACAAGACTCTATGTTATTATGTGATATATGCTAAGTTCTGAACCATCACTTCTGATGAGTATACATCTCTTCAAACGTAAAATCTGATCACAGAACCAGACTCCGAATCTAGACTATTCACCAATTCATCAAGTCATAGATTCAGGGGGAGTCAGGGGGAGACCCTAGCTCAGAATCAGGTGTTAACCCAGATTCAGAAAGAGCATTGCAAACCGTTACACAAGGATAAGTTTAATCTCTGATCTTTTCTCTCTTGTGTATTCAGTTTATTGTGTAAAAATTGTTCATCAAAATACTTGTTTTGTCATCATCAAAAAGGGGGAGATTGTAAGATCAAGCTTTGATCAGTGGTTGCATCTCTATGTTTTGATGATTACAATTAAGGTTTGTGATGATGAACAGTTGTGGTACCCTGACGTTTGTCTTTTTAAGATGTGACAAACAGGTTCTGAATCTGACCCAAGCCTATTCGTTCAAAAGAAGAAGAACCAAGGGTTACTATAAAGAGAGCTCTTAAACCTACCATGTTCGTTCTGAACAGTGGCAAATACTTCAGAAGCTCTAAAGATGGAAGCTCTCAAGAAGATCTGAAGAACTCAAGTCAGAAGTTCTGAAGACTAGATGTTCGAGTGGAACGGTCCAGAAGCAGAAGACTTAAGTTCTGAAGACCTGCAAGAAGTTGGTTCTGAAGACCCAAGCTATTCTAGCTCTGACGATCAGAAGTTCTGAGGAACTTATTCAGAAGCAGAAGTTGCAAGGTCAGAAGAATCCAAGCTTCAATCTGACGATGATCAGAAGCTTCACCAACGTTCATCTGAAGCTCCTTGATCTCAAGTCAACTGGTGAAAGGACAGGTCGCTTTCACAGTACAACGTCGTACATGTCTCAGTCTGTCCGCCACCTACCTTGTACAGCCTAGCAGTCTGATATCACAGAATTGCCACTCCAACGGATAAAACCCTAGCAACGGCTACATCACAAGTCTTGGAGTATATAAAGGCTGAAGAAAGAAGAAAGAAGTTAAGAAACTTTGCTGAAAATATTCAACACATACGAACCATTCTCTTAGCATTATTTCTTCACTGTTCTTAAACATCTGAGTTTACTATTCGCTTGTTAGAAGCACTTATTGTAAACCCGAAACCTTTTACATCATATTGTAAAGTTCATCAAGAGACCAAGGTTGGTCGGATCTTGAGAGGACTAAATCAAGACTGATTCAGTATTTAGCTAGTCTTAGGAGGATCGGTAAATCAGCTTCTTAAGAGGATTCTAGTGTGAAAAATCAGTGTATTGTTAGTCACTTAGCAGGTTGCAAAATGCAGTTGTAACACTCATTGATTTTAGTGGATTGCCCTCATCAGAAGAAGGAAGAAATCACCTTCACAGGTGGACTGGATTAGCTTGAGCTTTTATCTCAAGTGAACCAGGATAAAATACTTGCGTGCTTTACTTCCCATCATTCAGCACTTAGTTTTTATCTTTGAGTTTTGAAAAAGCTTAAAAGTATACCCGTGATTAAAAATGTGAGACCCAAGATTTTAAGCTTAAAATAAATTAGTGAATTCCTTATTAACGAATAAGTTTGATGTATCGTGAAGGGAAACCTGAACAAGAGTTTATTGGATGAAATAAATTTATGAAGGAGAAGGTTCAGGAAAAGTTCAAGGATTGTATCAAAACCGATAAGAGTTATAGCACGATTAATATTCGCCTAAGCCTAGGTCAAAGACACTAGTAAATAGCTAATTTACACTTTAGGACGCGATGGAAACTAATTCCAAAAAACTTCAGAGAAATGTTAGAATTTCTCTTATTCGTCTATAAACAAGTATTTCGATGCGAATCCCTGGAATGTACGAACGTCAAATTCCAATTCTCGGAAGTTTGCCGAAACGGAATCCCTGATAGTTCAAAAACCGTAAAATCGACGGACGATGAAGACTTTTTCTATTCGGAGCTTCAAATAAAGATTTCATTCGCGCACGCCAACTCTAATCGACGTTCCAAATCTTTCTTCAGAAGGAAGTTTCTGCATCCGAGGTCAATATCATAAAGTGCATAAAGTGCATTTTTAATGCCGGTAAGCATTAAAAACAAGCCTCGAAAACCAAAAATCATACTGATATTTCTTTGAAGAATTAGAAGATTCAGCGGGAAGAATATCGTGTCTAAAATACGTTGGAATCAGTAGGAAAAATCGGAATTGCGAAATTTTCATTTTTCCGCATTTTCCATTTCCTATATATAGTATGAAAAATGAAAAAAAAAACAAAAAAATCCCAAAACACACACACACGGCCGAGAGCTCTTGGAGGAAAGGAGGAAAAGTGTTTTTTTTTCCAATTCTTGACCGATCGTCGTTCCGTTCGTTGCTAATCGAAGACATCGAGGTATAGTTACTATCCCTCACTTCTGATCGTCAGATCTGTCGACTTTTTCTATGTTTTTCTGAGCTCAAAGTTTGGAGCTTTTTGTAAAACTGTCCAAATAACTTGATTTCAGTGTCTAAACTTATTGCCTACGTGCTCTAGAGAATGAATATCCGGTTGTTTTCTGTTGAATCTCGCCGAATTGCCGCCGAGTTTCAATTCTGCTCAAAAACCCATTTTTATGCTGAGGTTCCGCTTTTTGGATCAAAAACTCTCGACTGAGCTTAGCTTTAGTAGGATTAGTTGTTATAAATGTCGTTAGGATCGACCCCATCTAATTTGTTTTTCGAAATTCTGATTTTGAGTTTCCGAGCTAAAAATATTGACCAAAATACCCCTGCGACAGTTTTCGACCCGATAATTTTTCTGAGAGTTTCCCTGGCCTAGATATCGCCTAAGAATACCTAGGAATTGATTTAGATCGAAGAAAAAGTTCGAAAACCCTATTTTCCATAGTGGCCGAAACCTATTTGCTTGGGTACCGTGTCCAAAAATAATTTTTGAGTCTCTATGACCTGAGCCATTGCGTAGCTCTTTCAATTGTCGAAATTTTGGCGCTGGTTTTGTGTCATTCCGAGTTCTGTAGCTCGAGTTATGCACGTTTTAGCGAATAAAGTGTTTTTGTACAAAACTTGAATCGAGTCAAAACTCATCCATTCGGGGGAAGCCCTTCCATTCGTGCCTAAATGTTGTACTCTGAAGCTTCTCGAGCTTTGTCGACCATTAGTTAGGATTGTTTCGACTGTATCGACTTGTGTTGATTCATTATTGCTTTGTTTGCTCAAAGGTTCAATTGTGGAAACCTTGGGATTGACTGAGCAAGCTTGTGAGCGAGACCTGCACCGCGAGACTAGAACAACTCGAGGTTAGGGCAACTTACTTACTAGTTATTTGTATTGTAGGCGTCGATAACTTCGACTTGAGTATTGCTTGATATTGAATATTGCTTGGATATTGTTTATCGCTTTGAATTGGAAAATGTTTTCTGGAGGCTTCGGCCGGGTGAACTTATATGAGACGTGTGTCTCCGTTTTCTGAGAGGCTTCGGCCGTTTACTGGTTTCTGTCTTATCGCTTTCTAGTGGATATGACAAGGTTATGTTTACAGCACTGCCATATTGATTCATCGCTCGATAGAGCTTGATGTATTTGCGTTTATGATTAAATTGTGCTGACTATATTCGTGCATTTTGATGCCACTTTTGGAGTGTAGAATACACTTACCTTCGTCATGACAAGGACGGGTTTGTTTTGGGAACGTTTGTTAGGTCGGACCAAGGTTCGAACCTTCATTGTTCTAGGGGATCTAGTGTTTTCTCGGGGAGTTGTTTGGGTTTGATGGAAACTTTGAACTTATAGAGTTTTGGACTGAAAATAATCATAATCTGTTTTATGTAAATAAATCCATAATATATTTATTAAGAATATAATGTTTTTAATTAATGACGATGATTCAACGGAAAAGACTTAGGAATGAAAGTGAGTTGGAAAACGGGAATGGGTCGGTGATCCTAGCTTTGGGAACTTTATTTTGAAAGGTGTTGGAAATGAAAACTGAACTTTGGAATTAACGACATAATGGATTAACTCACGATGGAACACTTTACCTAATAAAAGAAATATTGTTTTAAGGGAACTCATTTCTATGGAAAAGAATTTGAAGACGGGCTTTAGCCAAGGGTCTGGGCGTTAGTAAGGTACCTAGTAGAGTACACTTGGCACAACAGGTAGTGACGGTCAGCCGTGTAGAGTTGTATCGTGCCTGTTGATGTCTGGCGTAGCAAGCAGAATGGTTAAACCCGTGGGGTCACAACCGACTTGACTATAGCCTAGGTTTCTCGTTGTAGATGCCTTTGGTCAATGAACCAATTTTACCTGTGAGGACGAATCGTTGTTTAGCTAACCATATTGCACCCATGCATACACGCGATGAAGTGCCAAGTGGAGTACTTCGGTATAGCAGGAAGCAACGATCAGCCGTGTAGAGTTGAATCGGTCCTGACTATACCTGGCACAAGAGGAGGTAACGATCATCCATGTAGAGTTGTATCGTGCCTGTTGATGTCCGGCATAGCAAGCAGAAATGGTCGAACCATGCAGAGTTGGATCGTCTTGACTATAGCCAAAGGTGATAAGCGACGCCCGAGCAGAAATGGTTAAACACGAGGCCAGTGTTACGACCGTCTCGAGGTGCCCAGCCTTTAAGTGGCAATACCATTGGTTTGTCCCGTCGCCAAGCAGAGTGACGTTATTCGGGTTTGTGTCAGCATATTCTGCATTGGCACACCATGCATCTTATTATGATTACCGTTGTATGACATATCATGCACTCTAACTATAATTGTTGAGACTTGATGATTTGATGTTGATAAACATCGTTATGTGTTTTGATGATAGAATTGTGTAAGAGATTTGATAACATGTCATGTATATACCTTAGGGTAGGCAACGCATAACTTATATGTATATATACAACATATATATACCCCCTTTATCGCATGTTGGTTGTATATCTATTGTATTCTGTAAGTTGACCCTAGCGCCTTGGCTTTTTTTGTATGTTTGTGTTTGGGCGGTCGGCCTGCTGCCAGGCGTCCGTCAGCCGATTCGTGATGACTCGTCACTCGAGGAGGACCAGGAGCGTAATGACTATTACTGAAGCTTTCGACGAGGACCCGGACTTCAGGCCTGATCGAGGAAGGGTCGATGAAAGTAGTGTGGGTTATGGGTGGTTAGAGTCTTTGAGTTGGTTGTTAGAGTCATAGCTCTGATTGTCATTCCTTATTTTGGGGCAGGGCAGGTCCCCGACTATTAGCTTTTCGTGTGATTCCTTTCCATGAGGATCACAGGGAGTTTGTCGGACGTAGGAAGTCTTTTGAGGCCGTTTTGGGCCGACTTACTTTCGTTGGAGGACTGTATTCAGAATACTTGACCTTTTGTTTTAGTTTGTACATAATTGCCCACGGGCACTACCTTTCCGTCACTGGAGGTCACTCGTGACGATGTTTTTAGTTGCAGCGAGGGCTGTGCTTGTATTGTATATTAATCGCTGTTAATCGCGATTGGGTTGAGTCTTTATTTCGACAAGTCTTTTTATTTAAACAAAACGAAAAAAAATACCTGCTTTTCGGCTTTATTTTATTTTGAGTTACTAAAGTGACGCCACCGAAATCGGGGTGTTACAAAAAAACTCTATTCAAACCCCCCTTTCAAGTGTTTTTCGCACCTTCAGTTTCCATTTAGTTTTGTCTCTAAACTTATGAGTTTAAAAGATCCCATATTCCCAAGTAATTCCTAGAGAAGGTCTCGATCCATCAAAACAACAACAAGGCCCGAATCTCTGTTCGTCCCGTCAAACTTTCTCAAAATCTCACGATAAATTTGGCATAAGTGCCCGTTCTCCTCACTCTGACGAACAACAGATATATGTGTATTTGCATAATCAAAGTAACACAATCCAACAGTCCCGGCACATATATCAACACATTGTAGGATAACATATAAGGCAAATATCACACATCCTAGATTAACCATTTAGCACATAGCATGTGAATCAATCTCAAAAACAATTCAAGCGATAAATGATTATCAATTGTCAGCCGTAGCCTCAGAAAAACATTTCTCCCAGTCAAACACAATCAAGTGCGTAAACAGTAAATCAAGTCGAATTCATCGACACCTAAAGCATTATCTAGTATTCAGTGAGTAGCCCTCACCTGTAGGTTTTCCAGCTTGCTCCTCAACCTTTCCTTCACAATCTTCCTCCTCGAATCCACAAAGTTCCTCAAACGAACCTTAGAGAAAATTCACAGAAATCAATCACAATGAGTCAAAAACTCAGCAAACAATACGTACTAGGGTTACACGAAGCATTATAAACTGCGAAGTACGACAATCTAACGCGTTAAGACAAGTTTTCGAAAAACGAAATTTTCCTCCCCCTAATGAGGAGCTCTCGGCCACACATCATAATTGTGTGCGCCGATTTTTCTTCGATCAAAATTGGTTCCTAGGTTATCATTAGTCGTAACTAAGACGAATCTATGCTCAGAAAAATTTTCGGATCGAAAACTGTCGCAGGGGTATTTTGGTCATTATTTTCAGCTCAGAATTTCAAAACTGGATTTTCGAAAAACAAATTGGATGGGGACGTCACCAACGACGTTTATGACGACTAATCCTACTAGCGCTAAGCTAAGTCGAGAATTTTCAGCTTAAAGGATGAGACTTTGTCTAGAAATGGGTTTTTCCAACAGAAATGAATTCTGGCGGCATTCGGCAAAATGTAATCCGCTAAACACGCTCATGGGCATGCAGGGAATAATTTTAGACAGAGAAATCGAGTTATTTGAACAGTTTTACAAAAAGCTCAAAACTTTGAGCACAGAAAGACATAGAGAAACACGACAGAATTGACGATCAGAAGTGAGATATAGTATCTGTACCTCGAAGTCTTCGATTAGCAACGAACGGTGCAGCAATCGGGCAAGAAACGGCGAAAATCCCTTCCTCCTCCACTCCTCCTATGCTCGCGGGTTTTGGGTGAAAATGGGTGAGTTTTTTGAAAAATTTTCATTTTCTAGCTATTTATAGGTTTTGGAAAATGCGGAAAAATGAAAATTTTGCGATTCCGATTTTTCCTGCGTATTCCTCGGAGAATTCTATGATAGGTTATGGCGACAGAATTCCAGAACTCAAAACAGGTTTCTTGGAATTAAATCAAACAATCAAAAGTCGGTGTAATTCGATTTTACTCGAAAAACTACTTTTTGCAGTTGATGTCGGATGAGAAAACTTCGTTCTGAAGAAAGATTAGAAATATCAAGAGAAATAGGCGTACGCGTGTGGAATCTTCGTTTGAAGCTCCGAATAGAAAAAGTCTTCATTGTCCGTTGATTTTAGGTTTCTTGAGCTATCAGTGATTCAATTTCGGCAAACTTCCGAGTATTGGAATTTGACGTTCGTACATTCTAGGGTTTCGTATCGAAACGCTTGTTTATAGACGAATAAGAGAAGTTCTAACATTTCTCTGAAGATTTTTGGAATTAATTTTCATCGTGTCTTTAAGTGCAAATTAGCTATTTATTAGCGCTCTTGCCCTAGGTTTAAGCGAGTACTAATCGTGCTATAACTTTTATCGACTTTGATACAATCCTTAGCTTTTTCCTGAACTTTCTCCTTCACAAATTTATTCCATTCAATAAACACTTGTTCAGGTTTTCCTTCACGTTACATCAAACTAATCGTGAATAGGAATTTTATTCGATTTATTCCAAACTTAAAAACTTGGTCTCACACCGAAACTAAACCCAATAAATATTACAGTCAAAAGTTTTAAAATCAAACGCACATCGTCAAACTAAACACTCCAAGATCTTATTCCCGCACCAATTAAGAATCGAGACTTATTTTGTATTATTTTACAACGAGAGATTGCCCTTCCTATATTCTGAATTGCAATCTGTCTATGAATACGATTCATAACAACATTCAAATTATGACTGCAACTTTATATATAGGTATATATAAGGCTTTAATTTTATATTGTTCCACTTGTAGACTTTAACATACACTTCTTTCAAACATTCTTACACGAGCACAGAAATCTAGGTGTCAATCGGAAATTAATTAATGATAATGCTTTCAAAAATCTACCTCTTACAATAAGGTTCAATGCTATTAGGTTCTTTGCGAAAGACTGGGCGGTTTGCTTCTTTATAGCTAATTTGCTAATGGTGCAAAGAGTGGGCGGTGTGAAGGTATAATTATTGTGCAAAGAATGATTAGGTTGTATTATGGTTGAAAGCTCCAAGTTGGGTGTTGAATATCTCTGTCTTCTTTTTTGTGCGTATTCTGATCTGATTACGTTGTAGAAAAGATTGATTTTGGCTTATCCCATTTCAGTTGATCATTTTAAATTTTGAGTCTTAATTTTGTCATTTCACCTTTGAGTGTGTATAGTTGTATTCCACTTTCCTCTTAGTTTTTTGTCATTACAGCACCGTTGTATTTGTATAACATTTGTAAGAGTACATTTTCTTTCCATGTACACTTCCAAGTATTATTATTATTCTCATCCTCTAACTGTTTATGATTTGTGATAGGATTATAGAGATCTGAAATGTTATTTTTGGTTCAACAGTGGTTCAAAGTTTCAAAACCTTGAAACGTTGACCACCATTAATTTGGAGGTGAATCTTATCATTTCTCAGTCACTCTATTTTTCCATGGAACTCTGCCACTGTTTTTGTTTTTTAAAGGCCAAGAAAATTGCATATAAGATGGTACAAGTTACTTCCTCCGATCCTTTTTAAGTGTGGTTTTAGCATAAATCTCACCAACTAAGATAGTGGATTGTTAGAGTATCTCGAATGTTAGTTCTTATTTCTTAGTTCTTAACACTATTCATGTGGGCCCGTATTGCCACATGTGTTTAAGCAACTCTCAAGCAATTTTGCTCCAACCATGAGTTCTAAGTTCTTAGTTCTTACCACTATTCATTTGGTCTCACCAACCACATTATTTATACTTTTTATTTTGATAAAATAATAAAACAAAACTCATAAAGTAATAAAGTAATTTGAATGAGAGATAAATAATTAATATTTTAAGCTAAGAACTCAAAAAGCAAAACTCCTTATATAAGAACTGAGTTCTTATTTGTAAGAACTAAGGAGTCCATGTCAGCACCTTCTTAGTTCTTAGTTCTTAACTCCAAAATAAGAACTAAGGACCTTGCATTGGAGATGCTCTTAGAGTGTTTTTTCTCATTCTACTATCTCACATCTCTATTATAAAGTCATAAAGCTCTCTAACCAAGATAATAGATTGTTAGTTTTTTTTCCTCTCTCTCATATCATTAAACCATCTACCACTCTCATCCAATCATAAAGTCATATAGCTCTTCATAGTTATTGAGAAAGAAGAATTTTATGGAAAATGTGAAGTTGAGTTATATATTGAAAAAGTAAAGGTATAATTGACAAATAGAACCTTAAAACATTAAAATGACAGTTAAATAGAAATAAAAATATTTTTCTAAAATGACACTTAAAAAGGAACAGAGGGAGTAATATTTGACATAGTCTTCTATTATTTTTGTTCAAAATACACGGTAAAATATCATACAGGAAGGACTTTTATATAACATTATTTTCATATTTAAAAATAACTTCAATATAATTTCACTCATTTTTCATAATTATTTACTAATTTTAGAATCGTATGTGAAAACCAGTATTGTTTTCATGGTTCATCAGCCCCTAGCTCTCCTAGGGTTGGTGGCGGGGAGGAAAATCTTTCCTCGGAACGCCCAGAGGATCCTTCCAGCAGCTCTTCTACCGACCCTTTTTCCTTCTTGCTTTCTCACCCCTATCTGGAAAAATTGAGGGAAGTGCCCAACCAAAACCCGCAGGACTTTGCCCAAGAAGCCGTGTCAAATCTTCTCCGTGCCGGCTGTCTGTTCGCCCAAGTGGCTTGGCAAGCTCGGCCCTTTACCGAAATTGCAGAGCTTCGCCGGGAGGTGGAAAAACTGCATGCTATCAACCTTCAGGCCAACAAGACCTGCTCTAGTTTGTCCAACCAGTTGGCGTCTGAGGTGGATAAGAAAAAGAAGATGCAGAAGAAACTCTCGGAAGCGAAGCTTGCTCAGATAACGGCGGACGAGAAAGAGAGGAAGCTTGAAGTCCAGGTCGAGGAGCTCCGTAAGGACCTTAGCATCAAGGAGGCCATCATTACTTCTTAGGAGGAAACCCTCGCTGCTAAGGACAAGGAGATTGCTGATTTGCGCGAAAAACTAGCGGAGAAGGGCTTATACTTGCTGAGACCCAGTCGAATTTGGAATCGAAATGCAAACTCTTGGCTGAAAAGGATGCCTAGGCCATCGCCTTGGAGAAGTAGATAAGGAAGGAGGCTGCTCACGCGGCGACTAATGAGCGTATCCGCGGCTTCCTAATTGCCAAGGTTCAAGTCAAGTACCTCCATCCTACTATTAACCTTGACCTCCTGGGGGCCTTCAAGAAGGTTACCCCAACCGGACTGGTGGGTCCAGAAGATCCGCCGGAAGTTGCTTGCGTTGACCTTGGAGACGCTGTGGAACAAGAGAAAAAGATATAATGTTAACCCATTTCGAGTTATTGTAACGCTTAGTACTTCTTTTCTTCATTTAAACTTTTTGTTTGTATTTTACTTTCAAGTTATTCGATTTCATCTTTACTTCTTTATGTTTTATGCTTGTTTTAGCGCTTTTTAGAGTTTTTCTCTCTCGCACCCCCATAGTTCCCTTGTTCTTGAATTACGTCTGACGACATTGATGGTGTGCCTTGTTTAACTAGGACTTTTGCTCAGTTTTTGAACCGAGGCTTTGTCCACACCATATTTCCTGTAAGAGCAGGTGCGGCCTCGCCAGTTTTGTCCTGTCGAGGACTTATTGCTGCTAGGGACCCAATGGCCATATAGGTTTACCCAGACTTATGCGTAGTTAGGTTCACTCGCCCATATTTCGGGGAAGTTTTTAGGATAAGAAGCTTATCCGCACACATCGCCAACGAGTGACGGCGAACTGCGTCGGCTTTTCCAGAGCGATCCCCAGACATCAAGGTCGTGTTGGGATCGCCACCTTCAGGGAATTTTTCTCACCTAGCTCTCGCCGCAATTCAGTGTAATTGAAATTGCTGGATACAATTTTTTATTTTCAATCAGACGTGATAGTCAACAAACTCCCGAGATGGAGAACATAACGTGTCTTTGTTTTTATCATCTAGGCGCTTTGGCCAACAAACTCTCGAAATGGAGAACAAGAACATGTCTTTGTTTTTACACCTTCAATCTTCGCGAGACGCTTCTAGCCGATCATCCTTGCGCCGAAACCAGCTCCCTGTCAATCCTTTAGCAGTAATAATATTTCAGGCTCGCCGCGTTCCAGGAACGGGGCACTCGCCTTCCGTCTAAGCTCTCCAGGTGATAAGCCCCCTTCCCTAAGGCCTTCAAAATCCTGTAGGGGCCTTCCCAGATTAGACTCATCTTATTTCTAGTGCTCCCGGTTCGTTTCTTTAGCACCAGGTCCCCCTCTTGCATCGCCCTCGGTCGCACTTTTGAGTCATACTTCGCCGCAACTCGCTGCTTCATCGCAGCCTCTCTGATGCGAGCCTCATCGTGTGTATTGACAACAAATCTAACTCCACGACCATGTTGGAAGAATGCTCGCCCTCAAACCGCGGCGCTGTTCGCCAAGAACTGTTGTCTATTTCTACAGGCAACATAGCGTCCGCCCCATAGGCCATCCTAAATGGAGTTTCCCTAGTGGTTGAGTGTTGCGTTGTCTTGTAGGACCAGATTACAACCGGAAGTTCATCCAACCAAGCTCCCTTCGCCTCCGAGAGCCGGCGCTTCAATCCCTGCAGGATTACCTTATTCGTCGACTCTGCTTGCCCGTTAGTCTGAGGATGTACCACTGAAGATAACCTTCTCTGAATACCCATATCTTCGCAGAATTCTCTTGTTTGGTTACTTGCAAACTGCGTCCCATTATCTGAAATGATCGCCCTTGGTACCCCAAATCGGCATATGATTCTTTTCCAGTAAAAACTTACGATCTTGGCCGCAGTGATGCTGGTGAGGGGCTCGGCTTCCACCCATTTGGTGAAGTAATCTACCGTGACGAGGATAAACTTCATTTGTAACCTGGCGGTGGGGAAAGGCCCGACGAGGTCAACTCCCCACATGGCGAAGGGCCATGGGGAGCTAATCGTGGCCCATTGTTCCGGCGTGGCCCTGGGCAAGTCTGCAAATACTTGACACTTTTCGTATTTCTTCACGAACTCTGCACAGTCTTTTCTTATTGTGGGCCAATAAAAACCCGCCCTGAGGACTTTGCTTGCCAAAGACCTTCCTCCGATGTGACTAGCGCAAACCCCCCCTGTGAACCTCTGCTATAACAGCCTCATATTTCCCAGGTGGAAGACACCTCAGGAGGGGCGAACTAAATCCTCGTCGAAAGAGTATCCCATCTAGTAATGTGTAGTGCCCCGCCTCTCTCCTTTGTTCCTTTGAGTACTTCACTACCTCACTTGGTTCTCCCGCCAAGATGTCTACGATGGGGTCCATCAAAGTTTCTTGGCGGTCAACTGAGGCCACCAACTCTCCTTCTATGCTATTATTGCCGAGCGTCTCTTGGATCACACTTCGATTATTTCCAGGCTTCCGAGTGCTTGCCAATTTTGCTAGGGCGTCCGCCCTTTGATTATGCGCCCTTGGCACGAACTCAACTACGACCTATTCCAATCGACCCATCAATAGCCGTACGGGCTCCAGATATTTTATCAAGGCTGGTTCCTTCACCTGGAATTCCCCGTTTACTTGGTTTGCTACTAACAGCGAGTCTGTTTTAACCAGTAAACTATCGATTTGCACCTCAATTGCTAGCTTCAAACTGCGATCAGAGCCTCATACTCTGCCTCATTATTGTTGGCTTTAAACTGGAATCTGAGGGACTGCTCTAGTACTAACTCTCCAGGTCCTTGTAGCGTGACCCCTGCTCCACTTCCGTTGTCGTTCGATGACCCATCAACAAACAACGTCCACTGCGTGCTCACCTTCTGACCGTCTTTGGGCGTTAACTCCATCACAAAATCAGCTAAAGTCTGCGCACCGACCTTCCCCCTTTTGTCATATTGCAAACCGTATTCTGATAACTCAACCGACCACGCGACGAGTCTTCCTGACAAATCCGGCTTCTGCAACACCTGTCTCAGAGGAAGATCACTCCTTATTTTACCTGAAAGCTTTGAAAATAAGGTCTTAAGCGCCTGGCGATAACGAGGACGGGGAGCGTCGCCTTCTCTATCTTCTGATACCTGATTTCCGCCCCTTGGAGTGTATGTCTTACAAAGTAAATTATTTTTTTTTCTCCATCTACCTTCTGGAGGATTACTGAGCTGATCGTATGATCGCTGACGGAAAAATACAAATGCAAAGCAAGACCCTGGACAGGCTTCGATAGAACGGGCGGTGTGGACAACATTTCTTTAAGGTGGTTAAAGGCTTCTTCACATTCCGAACTCCATTCGAACACCGCGTTCTTCTTGAGGCATTTGAAGAATGGAGCCGATTTGTCGCCCGAATGAGGGAGAAACCTGGATAGGGCTGCAATTCGCCCCGTCAGGCGCTGCACCTCCTTCACGCTACTTGGGCTTTTCATTTTCTGGATCGCCTTACACTTATCTGGGTTGATCTCAATTCCTCTCGACATAATCATGAAGCCTAGGAACTTCCCGCCCTGTATACCAAAAGAACACTTCTCCGGATTGAGCCTCATGTTGTGCTTTCGGTGCCTGCCAAAAGCTTCTGTTAGATCCTCGTGATGACTTGATCCTAAAACTGACTTTACGATCATATCATCAACGTAGACCTCCATGTTCCTTCCCACTTGGTCCTCAAATACCCTATCCATCAACCGGTGATACGTCGCCCCCGCATTCTTCAGTAAAAAAGGCATGGTCTGATAACAGTAGTTTACCCTGACGGTCATAAAGGTTGTTTTATCTTCATCCGACCGGTGTATCTTGATTTGGTGATATCCCGAATATGCATCAATCAGACTCAACAACTCATTTCCGGACGCCCCATCCACTAACTTGTCTATGCTTGGTAATGGGTAAGAATCCTTTGGACATGCCTTATTCAGGTCTGTGTAGCCCACACACATTCGCCATTTCCCATTCGCCTTTTTTACCATCACCACATTCGCCAGCCAGGTAGGATACTTAATTTCCCGGATAAAGTCCGCCGCCAGTAATTTGTTTACCTCTTGTTGGATTGCTTTCTCCTTTTCATCGCCCATTCATCGACGTGTCTGAGTCACTGGTTTGATTCCGAGATTCAGCGCCAGCCTGTGGCAAATGAAGTCCGGATCTATTCCAAGAATGTCCTTATGACTCCAAGCAAAAAGATCCAAATTCTCGCCCAACAGCTTTGATAATCTCTACTCTTGGACCTCAGTCAGCCTGGTCCCTATTTTGAGCACTTTCACGCCAAATTTCAGCTCCTTGGTTTCCTCGATTGGTCTGGGCCTGTTGACTCGCCCTTCGCCCCTTGGATCTAGATTCTCTTCCGGCACCTCGACTTCGTTGCATCGTTGTCCACCGAGGCGTTCCATTTCCCGTATCGATCTAGGCCTTGCAATAGCACTCCCTCGCAATTTTCGGGTCCACAACAACTCTCCCAATTCGTCCATTTGGCAAAGGATATTTAACCGCCAAATGTGTCGTCGAGATCACGGTGCATAGTCGGTTCAAAGTGTTTATTCCAATTATCATGTTGTAAGATCCCTCCGCTCCTAGGATTAAGTATCTCACCTTCAGCGTCTTAGCATTCTCACGCTCGCCAAATGTGGTGTCCAGGTCAAGGACGCATCTCACCCATACTTGCTCGCCTGCAAATCCCACCAGAGTCCCTGCATAAGGAGTGAGGTCTTCCTCATTCAAACCAAGCCGATTAAATGCTTCGCCGTAAATAATGTCCGTTGAACTCCTTTGGTCCAAAATTACTCGTTGTACATTGAGTTGGTTAACGCGAAGGAGGATTACAATCGGATCGTCCAGATGCGGCTTTACTCCAAAGAAGTCATTGGATGAGAAAGTAATGTCTGGATGTAAAAAACCAAAAGGGACCTCCGTGACTGCGTTCACCACCTTGGCATGGCACTTTCTGGCTGCATTAGTGACTCCTCCTCCTCCAAACCCTCCAGCAATCGTGTTTATTCTCTTAGGTGTCAAAGCATTACCACCCTGTGTCCTAACAGGTTTTCCTGCCGCTATCATCTTTCTCACCTTGCGCTGCAACGTGCGGCATTCCTCCGTGCTGTGGCCCGTGGCCTGCTGATAAGCACACCATTCACCTCCCGGTTTGCCGCTCATTCGCGCCGCTCGTGGTTCCCGGTGATTTTCTGCTTCGTGCAATTTGTCCAAGCACGCCAGCTTTCCTTTTGGAGACGGATTCCTCCCTTCCCTTAAGGATTTCCAATAGCTTGTCCTCTGCAGTGTCCAAGGCTCTGCCGCTTCATTCGCCCTTCGGACTTCCGAGTCCTGCTGCTGCAGGCGACTATTGACATCACGAATCAGCCATCTCCAATCCTTGCCAGCGTCCGCCGGCTGAGATGAGGGCAGTCCTTCTCCTGAAGGTTCCATCAAGGAGACTGAGGACTCTGCTTCTTAACCTTGCCGCCTTCCATACGCGCGGCGCGAATCACGCATGTGTTTCATCCTTCTCTTACTTCGTCGACGTTGTACTTCCATCAAGTGCCACTAGAGAATCAAGAATTTGAACCGAAAATCCAAAAAACCAAAAAGGAATTGCACGAAAAATCGAACTTCTCTCAACCAAATCACAATCCACGTAGTCCGGGAATCGAAATCTACCGTTCCCCACAAACGGCGCCAAATGTTCTATCCAAGAACATAGAGATGAGGTATAGTACCTAGAGTGTAAGGATCGTGATGTGAGATTCCTAGAGGGAATGAGAGCGTAACCGCTTTAGAGAGAGAAAGTAACTGAATTTCAATATTGTTATTTCTCAAATGAGCTAAGAATCCTTTACAATTGGTATTCATCGCCTATTTATAGATGTGGAGTTGGGCCTGGCGCCTTTAACTCTTCCTAATGGGCCGGTTGGGCCTCTGGGTGGAGGCTCAAGTCCTTGGTTCGTTCGTCGCCCTGAGCTGGCGCTCCTGGGCGAGGGACCCTAGGGTCTCGCTCAGTCCACACATTTTCCCATTTCTGGGTCAGATTGAGTTCTGTAAAGTTTTTTTTGATATTTAGATATGGTTTTGAAATGAAATTTGGCTTTGGAATGAATTATGGTTTTGATTTCAGTTCTGTAAATGTGTTCTTTTGGTATTCAGATTTGGTTTCACATCTGGTTTCAATTTTGATTCATTTTTATGAGGGTTCAATTCAATATTCTTTTCATCAAGAGAAATTATGATTTGAGGTTCTTGCTTTCGGCTCATTGGCTACGGATGGGGTTTATGAGTTTGTTCCTGGAGTTTGGTTTGGAGACATGAAGAAGTTGGGTTTGGGGTGAGATTCAGAAAGGTTACTGGGTAAGAGAGTGTTGGTTGATGAAGATTTTTTTCTGGGTCGTTGGAGATCATGAAGGGAAGAATATTGATTATCCTCATGATTTTTTTTGTTTATTTAGGATTAATAATTCTGAAATTCGAAATTAAGGATTTTTTAATTAATAGTTTTAATTTACTTAAATATGTATCATTTAAAATTAATTAAGATAAAGCCAAATCAGCATTCATTTGCCATTCAGCAAGCTTGCCAGAGCTCTGACGAGGACTGACTCCATACGTTTTGCATTGATGGGGACCTTTTGCACAAATTTTTCCGGTGAGTGACTTAAATCAGACGGCGAGACAAAAACAAAAACTAATTTGAGGATTAAACCTTTTTATTTTTGTCAAAACTCTTAATGTATTGATAGGACAGCCCAAAAGAGGAGAGGGCCCCTAAATTAAACTCGGAGGACATGGCTCAACGTACTTAGAATAGACTACAGATCAACGTCCTATTGTGACCGGGCTAAACTAGTCTTGCGTATCCAATAAAAGGAATACTATATGTACTGTTGATATTACCCTCAAAAGTTTTCTTGTTTTTTATTTTTTGATATAATTCTTTTTCCTTTTTTGAACTTTGGTCTGATATACCTTACAATACATAGGCACCAATGATATATACACACCTCATTTTTAAAACACTTTATTTTCACCTCTTTTTGTTTCTATCTCTCTCATCTTACCATCTATCACATCTCATACTTTCTCTCTCTTATTTTTCCTTTTTTTCTTATCTCTCTCATCACTCCACCTCTTCCACCTCAAAAGAGAGGTGGGTAAATAACATTACTCGACACTCATACATAGGTGATAGGTCACATGAGTGAGTTTGTACATGTACCGAATAGCTCACCGGTGACTAAAACTTCATTGAATATTTAGGTCCCGTTTGGATAAACAGCTTAATTAAGCGCTTATGGTCATAAGCGCTTATGACATAAGCGTTTATTTATAAGCTATTTTTAAAAATTTATTGAAATAAATTAAAAATAAGCTGTGTATAAGCATAAGCTGTTTTTCATAAGCTATCCTGAGTAGCTTATGAAAATAAGCTGAAAATAGCTTATGACAGACCATAAGCTGTTTGCATAAGCTCTCCCAAACACTGGCATAAGAGCTTATGCTGTCAGATAAGCTCAAATAAGCTCTTCCAAACTGGGCCTTAATTTATATACTTGGCTCTAGCTAGAGAAACGATAAAAAGCCTAAAGCTGAAACTAGTTAGTGGTGTCATAAGTACTAAAGTTAGTGGTCGTTCTGAAGTTAAGACGCATGTTCAACTAAGAATGGTTTTGTGTACGTACACTAGTACTAGATGTTAGAATTTTGGGTCACAAATGTAACTTTTAATTGTGTTAGGGTAATTATTTAATTATCCAAAACTAAAGTGGTCTATTTAATATTGATCTTATGGCGAAGGGCATATGTGTTATGAAAATGTATTGTGCAGATACCATAAGGCAATATTCTAATTTGATGAGGGGCCAAATTAGAAATATTGAAAACATAATTGTAACTGATGCAGTTACTTATAGGGTTATGGTCCCCAATTGTAGACACAATGTAACAACGTAAAAAGTTTCTCCTCATCCCCATCAGAGGAGAACATCAGGAAACCCTAAGGGTGATCTACAATTGGAAGATCACAACCCCAGATCCTTCAGCGATTCCCATGGCTCATTCAGGTACGCTTCCGCTCTAGATCTTCATCATGTTTTTCGGGTATGGGTTAATCAAGTGTGCTTTAGGATTATGCTCCTATTTTCTATATGGGTAGAAAAGCATGTGGTTAGGAACAAATCCTTATTTGTAAGAAACCTACAAGTGGTATCAGAGCCACCCATGCCTGATTCATGTATGATTTTGGTAATTTTTGAGATTAGGGTTCCAATTTTAGGTTCTTAATTCATGTTTTCTGTTTCGGCTTGTTTTATAAATTAGAAATCATGGATTTCTTTTTTCTGTTTCGGTTACATACTTGATTTGATTTTGGTAATTTTTTGATATTAGGGTTTCAATTTCTAGTTTATTGGGTTTTTGAATAATTTATAAGTTTCGGTTCTTCGGATTTCATGTACTCGATTCAGTTTCGTTGAATGACTATGAATTATATGTGCAATTTAACATTCAGATTCATGCAACATGCGTGGTTATCAATACTGTAACACCCCGATTTCGGTGGCGTCACTTTAGTAACCAAAAAGAAAGTTTAAGCGGAAAAACGTGAATATTTTTTTTTTCGTCGATAATATAAACAAGATTGAAATAAATAAAACGCAAATGCGAAAGATAACAGAACTAATATATAATATAAATACAGCCCCCGCTGTAAGTAGCAAACCTCGTCACGAGTAACCTCCAGTGACGGAAAGTAGTAGAAAGTTACGCCCGTAGGCAAAATGTACAGATCAAAAGTAAAGGTTAAGTGTCCGCAACACTGTCCCTAAAAAATGAGAATAAGTCAGCCCAAACGGCCTAAAAGAAGACCTCCTAGCCCAACCAACTCTCTGTGATTCCCGTAGAGAAACCACACAAAAAGCTATAGGCGGGAAACTACCCTGTTCCCAAAGAAAACAATGACGGTCAGAGCTAAGGCTCTACCCCTACACTAATCCTATCTCGAGGAGCTCACACCAGCACTAAAACCTACATGCTAGCATGATCGTCGTCCGAATCTGAATCCAGAACAACCAAGTCTATGTACACCATCCGTCCTCCTCTCGCAACCGCGATGCGCTCCTGTTCCAGCATCTCAACCCTAGTTCCCCCCGAAGGGTGAACCATCGTGAATCAGTCCGCCATGGACATCTGACAAAGGACATAGTCCGCCAAAGCACACACAGAAGACGCGAGGGTCAAATCCAAAGAATTATGTAAATAGTACTTCCAATAGATACAGATAAGAGATTAGCCACTTAGGCTTATAGCTAGAGATAGCATCCTAGGGTTGTATATTCCATAATGAATGTAACGACAGTAATAACAAATAGCTTGCATCAAATAGGATTAACAATTATCAATCACACTCAGCAACTAAGTCAGTATGCATGTTGCATGAAATGCAGATGCCGGTTAACCCAGTTAACCAATATGCATTCCAGAAACGGATGGACATCAACGAGTCAATCCTAGCACCAACAACGGTGGGACCATTTCCGCTCGCGTGCCTCTTACACCACACAAAGGTAGCCAGATCATCATAAAACCCAAAGGCCTGCCATTTCGGTCTGCTACTAAGAGTCGCCTAATAGCGCTCTTAAGAAGAAATCCGGGTCTTATGACCATTTTGGAATCCACCGAGGTCCGAAGTTCGTCTCGTGTTAATACCTCAAAATGTGTGCATGAATGCAAAGTGATTAGCCAAACAACGTCTCCGACCTCACTCGAAACGTCGCCACGTGTTCTAGCTAACTTATTGTCTCTAAAAGCATACCCTAAGGTAAAAGTCGATTCTGCGACAAAATACAATTAATCGTAAAATGAGTGCAATCACTCACGATAACTCTTCAAGTCATCAATGCTTCACGAAGTCTCACGCTTCAGTGAAGTCTTATGCAATCACGAAGTCTCACGCTCCAGTGAAGTTTTATGCTTTCACGAGGTCTCACGCCTCAGTGAATTTACACACTTGCACGAAGTCTCACGCTTCAGTGAAGTTCCATGCTATCCACGAGGTCTCACGCCTCAGTGAAGATCCATGCTTTTCACAAGGTCTCCCGCCTCAGTGAAGTATCACGCATTCACAAGGTCTCACGCCTCAGTGAAGCTTCTCGGCTCATCCCTTGGATGGCTAAACAAACTGCTCAAAGAGCGAAGGAGTATCAACATACTCAGAACTTACAGATTTTCTCAACACTTGGATCCGACGACACTTCTTGTTTTCCAAAACTAAGATTTGAATCCTAAGCTTCCTTTCGAGTTTGTTATCATTATTTGAAGATTTAGAGGTTGTTTAATGTCTTATGAATTTTCCATATAAAATAATTTCCGTTTAGTCTTATCGCAAATCTTATGAGTTTTCAACATCCCATAATCCCAATTAACTCCCCGAGAATGTCTCGATCCACTATAACCATAACAAGGCCCGAATCTCATTCGTCCTATCAAACTTTCCCCAAAATCTCAAAATAAAATCGGCATGACCTGCCCGCTATTCTCACTCCTCAGTACCATAGATATGAGTGGAAGCATAGTTAAATCAACACAGTCAACAAACATGTCATATATCAACACATCCTAGAAAAATCACAAGGCACTTAGCATATAAGCATGCATCACACATCCTAGATTACCCACTTAGCACGTACCATGTAATTCAATCTCAAAAACAGTCAGTAGATGAATCATCTACATTGTTAGCCGAAGCCTCAGAAAACATTTTTCTAGTCAAACACAAACAAGTGCATAAACAGTAAATCAAGTCGAAAGCCTCGACACCTTAGCATTAACTAAGGATTCAGTGAGTAGCCCTCACCTGTAGATTCTCCAGGGTTCCCGTCTAGCGTTCCTTCACAATCAATGCCTTGCTCTTCAGGAAAATCCTCAAAAGCACCTTTAGAGTAAAACCACAGAATTCCATCAAAAACTATCAGAAACTCAGTAATCAATACTCACTAAGGCTACGCGAAGTAGTACATACTCCGAGGTACGATAATCTAGCGCGAAAGGACAAGTTTTTGAAAAAGAAATTTTCCTCCTCCTCCTCTATAGCTCTCGACCACTATTGGTAATTAGGTGCGCCGATTTTTCTTCGATCAAACTTGGTTCCTAGGTTATTATTAGTCGTAACTAAGGGTATTCTAAACTCGGAAAAATTATCGGATAAAAAACTGTCGCAGGGGTATTTTGGTCAATATTTTTAGCTCAGAATTTCAAAACTAAAATTTCAAAAAGCAAATTGGATGGGGACGTCACCAACGACGTTTATGACAACTAATCCTACTAGCACTAAGCTAAGGCGATAGTTTTCAGCCCAAAGGACGAAGCTTTGCCCCAAAATGGGTATTTTAAGCAGAATTGAAACTCGACGGTAGTTTTTCGAGAATCGGCGCAGTATTATTCGCTAAACATGCTCTTGGGCACGTAGGGAAGATGTTTAGATAGAAAAATGAAGTTATCAGGATAGTTTTGCAAAAGCCTCAAAACTATGAGCACAGAAAGACATAGAGAAAAGCTATGGAAAAGACGATCAGAGGTAAGGATTAGCGACAATACCTCGATACCTTCAAGCAGCAACTGTCGAATCAACGATCAAGCAAGAAATGAAGAAAATCTTCTCTTCTCCCTCCTCTAGCAAACTCGCGGCCTCTTGGAAGAAAATGGGTGAGTTTTTGTGATTTTTTTCTCATTTCTTGGCTATATATAGAGGTTGGAAAAACGCGGGAAAATGAAAGTTTCGCGATTCCGATTTTTCCGGCTTCATTCTCCGTGAATTCTAAGATAGGTTTTGGCGACATAATTCCAAAACTCAAAAGAGGTTTCCTTGTATTTTAAGTGACTAATGCAAAGTCGGTGTAAAACTATTTTACCCGATAAGTTACTTTTTGCATTGAATGTCGGAAGAGAAAACTTCCTTCTAAAGAAAGATTGAGATCATCAAGAGAAATGGGTGTACGCGTGTAGAATCTTCATTTGAAGCTCCGAATAGAAAAAGTCTTCATTGTCGGTTGATTCTAGGGTTCTTGAACTATCAGGGTTTTAGTTTCGGCAAACTTCCGAGGATTGGAATCGGACGTTCGTACATCCTAGAGTTTCGCCTTGAAACGATTGTTATAAAAAGGAATAAGAGAAAGTCTTATATTCCTCTTGAAGATTTTTGGAATTATTCCTATAGTGTTCCAAGGGTGGAACTTAGTCTTTTCCTAAGGTTCTTGTCCTAGGTTTAAGCGAATTGATCGTGCTATACCTTTTATCGATTTTGATACAATCCTTAGAATTTTCCTGAACTTTCTCCTTCATAAATTTATTTCATCCGATAAACTCTTGTTCAGGTTTTTCCTTCGCGATACATCAAGCCTAATCGTAAATGGAAATCTCTTCCACTTATTCTAAGCTTAAAAACTTGGGTCTTACAAATACTTTGAGTATTTGTGTTTTCTTCAAAAAAAAAAATTGTATATTTGCTGTTTTTGATATTCACGTTTCATATATATATATAAAAGACGAAACTGTTGAATGAATGCATATGAGAATTCAATTTCGTTTCTTGTTTGCAATATGGATATATTGATTGTGAATCAATTTATGTTTTCTGGGTTCATGGGTTCACGTGAATCATGAATTCACTTTTTCATATATGTAAGATTTTGAATCTGACATGTTAAAAGAGATTATATAATTGTGAACCATGCTTCTGTTTCGTTGATAATTCGGCTATGGGTATATGGAAAATTGTTAGTGTGCGTTCAAATTTTGGCTATGGTTTGTATTTTTTATACAATTGTTTAATATTTTAAATGAGTCCATTAAAATAAGAAAGTCACAAAAGTGACCTCTTTTTATGGAGATTACTCATAAGAAATGTTAAAAGTTTGTGTGTGTGTTTAGCCATGCGAGTATTAATGGACCCCAAAGGAAAAGTTAACGCTTGGCCGGATTTCATACACACCTGTGATGATAAACATGTGATAATTTTAAGGGTTTACATGTGAATGATAAATCAATCCAAAGAAGGGTTTGTTATTTGACATGATTTATTATCAATGTTTGATCATTACAACAAGAGTACCACTAGCAATTAGTATTACTGTCAAAAGACATGATATTGATGGTGCACTAGGTATCTTGAGATGGGTTATGCCATTTTTGGACATATTAATGATTCAATTTTTCTTAATGTGAGTATACTTATAGCATTTGTTTTTGTTCTATTTTCAGCAACTATTGGTTTGATATCTGCTAATCTGAATTCGGTTCCGGTCCTTGATGGAACAAATTTTAAGGACTGGAAAGAGAACATGGAAATTGTTTTTGGCTGCATGGATCTAGACCTTGCACTAAGGGTGGAGAAACCCGATTCTCCTACGGAATCTAGTACCTCTAAACAGAGAAAAGATTATGAGAAGTGGGATCACTCCAATCGCATGAGTCTTATGATCATTAAGCGCGGCATTCCTGAGGTCTTTAGGGGTACTATCTCGGAAGAGATAAAAGGTGCCAAAGATTTCCTTGCTGAAATTGAAAAGCGCTTTGCAAAAAGCGATAAGGCGGAAACAAGTACTCTTCTTCAGAACTTGATTTCCATGAAATATCAGGGCAAAGGAAATATAAGGGAATACATTATGGGCATGTCAAATATTGCTTCAAAACTTAAGGCGCTAAAGCTTGAGCTGTCGGATGACTTGCTCATTCATTTAGTATTGCTTTCTCTTCCTGCACAATTCAGTCAGTTTAAGATATCTTATAACTGTCAAAAGGAGAAATGGTCACTTAACGAGCTCATTTGATTTTGTGTGCAAGAAGAGGAAAGGTTGAAGCAAGAAAGGAAAGAAAGTGCTCATTTTGTTAGCACCTCTAAAGACAAGGCCAAAAGAAAGAAAACCGTTGAGCCCAAGAATGAAGTTGTTGATGCTCCAGCACAAAAGAAACAGAAAGAGGATGATACCTGTTACTTTTGCAATGTGTCTGGGCATATGAAAAAGAAATGTACTAAATATCACGCTTGGCGTGCAAGGAAAGGTACATTTTTTGCTTTGGTCTGTTCTAAGGTCAATTTAGCTTCAGTACCTAGAAACACTTGGTGGTTAGACTCTGGTGCAACTACTAACATCAGTGTTTCAATGCAGGGTTGCCTAAGCTACCGGAAGCCAAATGATGTTGAAAGATACATCTATGTTGGAGATGGCAAGACGATGGAGGTGGAAGCTATAGGGCATTTTAGATTATTATTGTGTACTGGATTTTATTTGGATTTGAAAGACACTTTTGTGGTACCGTTATTTAGACAGAATTTAATTTCAGTTTCTAATTTGGACAAATCAGGTTATTCATGTTCATTTGGAAACAGTAAAGCCGAGTTGTCTTTTAATTCAAATATTGTTGGAACCGGTTCACTTATTGGATATGATAATCTGTATTTGCTGAGCACTGTAGTCACCTATAGTGAATCCCTGAATGTGGAATCACGTGGTACTAAGCGTAAAATTGATAATAACAATTCAGGAGCATTATGACACAAGCGCCTAGGTCACATCTCTAAAAATAGAGTTGAGCGGCTAGTGTCAGATGGAATTTTGGATTCCATTGACTTCACAAACTTTGATGTTTGTGTTGAATGCGTTAAAGGTAAACAGACCAAAACAAAGAAATTTGGTGCGTATAGAGCTACAGGCGTCTTGGAATTGATACATACGGATATTTGTGGACCATTTCCAACACCTTCTTGGAATGGTCAACAATATTTTATATCATTCATAGATGATTATTCGAGATATGCATACTTATTTCTTATACATGAAAAGTCTCAATCATTGGATGTGTTCAAATCATTTAAGGCTGAAGTTGAGAACCAACTCAACAAAAGAATTAAGAGTATCAAATCTGACCGTGGTGGTGAATATTACGGTAGATATGATGGTTCAGGTGAACAACGTCCAGGGCCTTTTGCCAAACACCTAGAGGAATGTGGAATCGTCCCACAGTACACCATGCCAGGGTCACCTAGCATGAATGGTGTGGCTGAAAGACGAAACCGGACTCTTAAGGATATGATAAGGAGTATGATTTGTCATTCTACTTTGCCAGAGTCACTCTGGGGAGAGGCACTAAAGACCGCAGCTTACATTCTAAATAGAGTGCCAACTAAAGCAGCTGCCAAAACACCTTATGAGCTTTGGACTGGGCGAAAGCCTAGTTTGAAACATTTTCATGTATGGGGATGTCCAGCTGAGGCAAGGCCTTATAGGCCAAATGAAAAGAAATTGGAATCCCGAACAGTGAGCAGCTACTTTATGGGTTATTCTGAAAGATCCAGGGGCTATAAATTTTATGATCCCAAATTAAAGACAATTTTTGAGACGGGAACAACCATGTTCTTTGAGGAAATTGAGTTTGGAGGGGAGAACAAGATTAGGGACTTCGCTTTAGAGGAAGAGTCGGTAACAATTCCAAAACTGATTCACACAGTTGCTTCTGATGAAGCAAGTATGGAACCTCTACAAGACATTGTTGTTGAATCTCCTCCTACTCAAGATGATATGGTGGTTCATGAAGAACAAAATCAAGATCCTCAAGAACAAGTGTTACAAGAACCAATACCTTTGCGGAGATCCACTAGAGAAAAGAGAAATGCTATTCCAGATGATTACATAGTCTTTCTCCAAGAACATGAGGAAAATAATGGTATGATGGAAGGTGATCCAATCAACTTCCAGCAAGCCATGCAGGATTCCAACTTTGAAAAGTGGATTGAAGCAATGAAGGAAGAGTATAAGTCCATGGAAGACAATAAGGTTTGGGAACTTGTCCCATTACCGGACGGTGTGAAACCCATTGGTTGCAAATGGATATTTAAGCCAAGCGGGATTCTAATGGTAATGTGGAGAGGTATAAGGCTCGTCTTGTGGCTAAGGGTTATACTCAAAAGGAAGGGATTGACTTTAAAGATACTTTCTCTCCGGTTTCATCGAAAGACTCTTTTAGGACAATCATGGCTCTTGTTGCACATTATGATTTGGAACTCCATCAAATGGATGTCAAGACAGCGTTTCTCAATGGAAACATTGATGAGACGATCTATATGGTGCAACCAGAAAACTTTGTGTCAGGAGACCCAAAGAATACGGTTTGCAAATTGACAAAATCCATTTATGGACTAAAGCAGGCATATCGTCAGTGGTACCACAAATTTCATGAAGTAATTTTCTCATTCGGTTTTGAGGTGAATGTTGTTGAAGATTGTGTGTATCACAAATACAGTGGGAGCAAATATATTTTCCTGGTTCTGTATGTTGATGACATACTGCTTGCCACTAATGATATAGGCATGTTGCACGGAACCAAGAGATTTCTATCAAGAAAATTTGAAATGAAAGATCTTGGTGACGCTTCCTTTGTATTAGAAATTCAGATACACCGAGACCGATCTCGGGGTATTCTGGGATTGTCACAAAGGAGATATATCGAAAAAGTACTTAAAAGGTTTGGCATGCAGAATTGTACATCAGGGGATACCCCAGTTGCTAAGGGAGACAAATTTAGTCTCAATCAATGCCCAAAAGGAAACTTAGAAATTCAGGAGATGCAAAAGATTCCTTATGCATCAGCTGCAAGGAGTCTTATGTATGCCCAAGTTTGTACGCGTCCAGATATAGCGTTCATAGTTGGGATGTTAGGCAGATATTTGAGCAATCCAGGAATGGATCATTGGAAAGCAGCCAAAAGGGTTATGAGATATTTACAGAGAACAAAAGATTATATGCTCACATATAGGAGGTCAGACCAATTGGAGATCATTGGATATTCTGACTCTGATTTTGCTGGATGCCAAGATAGTAAGAGATCCACTTCAGGCTATATCTACATGTTGGCTGGTGGTGCAGGTTCTTGGCGTAGTGCCAAGCTAACTCTCATAGCTTCATCCACCATGGCAGCAGAATTTGTAGCATGTTTTGAGGCATCTAACCAGGGGATTTGGCTGAGGAATCTTGTCACTGAGCTGCGAATTGTGGAAGGAATTGAAAGACCGCTTAAGTTATACTGTGACAATAAATCAGCCGTCTTATTTTCCAACAATAATAGGAGCTCGACCAAGTCAAAACATATTGACATTGTAAGACCCAAGTTTTTAAGCTTAGAATAAGTGGAAGAGATTTCCATTTACGATTAGGTTTGACGTATCGTGAAGGGAAAACCTGAACAAGAGTTTATCGAATGGAATAAATTTGTGAAGGAGAAATTTCAGGAAAAGTCAAAGGATTGTATCGAAGTCGATTTAAGTTATAGCACGACTAATATTCGTTTTAAAACCTAGGACAAGAACCTTAGGAAATAAGACTATGTTCCACCCTTGGAACACTGTAGGAATTTCTTCCAAAAATCTTCAGAGAAATGTTAGAACTTCTCTTTTTCCATATATCAAAATCGTTTCGAGGCGAAACTCTAGGATCTACGAACGTCCGATTCCAATCATCGGAAGTTTGCCGAAACCGAATCCCTGGTATTTCAAAACCCTAGAATCAACCGACGATGAAGACTTTTTCTATTCGGAGCTTCAAATGAAGATTCCACACGCGTACACCCATTTCTCTTGATGTTTTCAATCTTTCTTCAGAAGGAAGTTTTCTATTCCGACATACGATGCAAAAAGTAACTTATCGGGTAAAATAGTTTTTACACCGACTTTGCATTAGTCACTTAAAATACAAGGAGACCTCTGTTGAGTTTTGGTATTATGTCGCCAAAACCTATCTTAGAATTCATGGAGAATGAAGCCGGAAAAATCAGATTCGCGAAACTTTCATTTTCCCGCGTTTTGCCAACCTCAATATATAGCATTAAAAACAAGCCTCGAAAACCAAAAATCATACCGATATTTCTTTGAAGAATTAGAAGATTCAGCGGGGAGAATATCGTGTCTAAAATACGTTGGAATCAGTAGGAAGAATCGGAAATCGCTCTCATATTTTTATCTTAACTCTATGAGCAAAATCCTCCGATATCTAAACAAATCTGTACCGGTTTACAAAATATCTTCTCAAAATATCTGTTCATACTTATCCAATCTTGATAAATATCTATTCATACCTATCCAATCTTGATAAATATCTATTCATACTTATCCGATCCTTGCTAAATATCTTCCATTTCATTCCCTATATATATATGTTGAAGCTTGAGACAAAACCTCACAAACACACACACACAAGCCGCGGCCAAGAGGAGAGGAGGAGAAGAAGATTTTCTTGATTTCTTGCTTGATCGTTGATCCGACAGTTGCTACTTCAAGGCTTCGAGGTATAGTCGCTAATCCTTACCTCCGAAAGCTTTTTCCATAGCTTTTCTGTAGAGTTTTCTGAGTGGATAGTTTATGGGTTTTTGCAAAACTATCCTGAATCTTTCATTTCTGATTCTAAACCTCTTCCTCATGCGCCCAAGATCACTTCTGCCGGGTTAGATTTTCCGTTATGTCGCCGGAATTCCGCCGGAATCAATCTGAACCTAAAATACCCATTTTTGGAGTTTTTGGTGTAAAGCTTCATCCTTTAGGCTGAAAACTATCGCCTTAGCTTAGTGCTAGTAGGATTAGTTGTCATAAACGTCGTTGGTGACGTCCCTGCAAAATTTTATTTTTGGGATTTCAGTTTTGAAAATCCTAAGTTAAAAATCATGACCAAAATACCCCTGCGACAGTTTTTGATCCGATAATTTTTCCGAGTTCAGAATACCCTTAGTTACGGCTAATGATAGTATAGGAACCAAGTTTGATCGAAGAAAAATCGAGTCTCCTAATTACCTAAAGTGGCCGAACCTATTAAAGGGGGAGGAGGAAATTTCCTTTTCCAAAAACTTGTCTTTTCGCGCTAGATTATCGTACCTTAGAGTATAGATTACTTCGAGTAACCTTAATAAGTATTGATAGCTTAGTTTTCGATAGATTTTGATAGAATTATGTGGTTTTACTCTAAAGGTTCGTTGAGGAATTTCCCGAAGAACAAGGAACTTTGTGGATTCGAGGGGGGAGATTGTGAAGGAAAGATTGAGGAGCTGATTGTGAAGGAGCGTTTGAAGAGAACCCTGGAAATTGGCTAAGGTGAGGGCTACTCTCTGAATTACTAGATAATGTTTTAGGTGTCGACGAATTCGACTTGATTTATGTGTTATGCACTTAATTGCTAAATGTATGAAATGATTTCTGAGGCTACGGCCGAGCTTGTTGATTTCATGATGCCTTGATATTGTGTGCTAAATGATTCACATGTTATGTGCTAAATGGTTAATTTAGGATGTGTTGGAATATGTTGTTTATGCTTATTTAACTATATTATTTCACATATATCTGTGGTACTGAGGAGTGAGAATAACAGGCAAGTCATGCCGATTTTATTTTGAGAGTTTGAGAAAGTTTGACGGGACTTGTTATGGTTATGATGGATCGAGACATTCTCGGGGAGTTAATTGGGATTTTGGTGGATGTTGAAGACTCATAAGATTTGCGATAAGACTAAAAGGATATTATTTTATAAGGAAAATTCATAAGACATTAAACAACCTCTAAACCTTTAAATAATGATAACAATCTCGAGTGCAAGTTGAGGGTTGAATCTTAGTTGTGGAAAGCGAGAAGTGTCGTCGGATCCAAGGGTTGAGAAAGATTGTGAGTTCTGAGTATGTTGATACTCATTCGCTCTGGGAGTAGTTTGTTTAGCCATCCAAGGGATGAGCCGAGAAGCTTCACTGAGGCGTGAGACCTTGTGAATGCGTGATACTCCACTGAGGCGTGAGACCTTGTGGAAAGCATGGATCTTCACTGAGGCGTGAGACCTCGTGAACAGCATGAAGCTTCACTGAGGCGTGAGACCTTGTGAATGCGTCATACTCCACTGAGGCGTGAGACCTTGTGGAAAGCATGGATCTTCACTGAGGCGTGAGACCTCGTGAACAGCATGAAGCTTCACTGAGGCGTGAGACCTTGTGAATGCGGGATACTCCACTGAGGCGTGAGACCTTGTGGAAAGCATGGATCTTCACTGAGGCGTGAGACCTCGTGAATAGCATGGAACTTCACTGAAGCGTGAGACTTCGTGCAAGTGTGTAAATTCACTGGGGCGTGAGACCCCGTGAAAGCATAAAACTTCACTGAAGCGTGAGACTTTGTGAATGTGTGAGACTCCACTGAAGCGTGAGACTTCGTGAGAGCATTGATGACTCGAAGAGTTATCGTGAGTGGTTGCACTCATTTTATGATTATTGTATTTTGTCGCAGAAATCGACTTTTACCTTAGGGTATTCTTTATAGAGACATTAAGTTAGCTAGAACACGTGGCGACGTGTCGAGTGAGGTCGGAGACGTTGTTTGGCTAATCACATTGCACTCATGCATACATAGGAGGTTAATACACGGCGTGATACCGGACCTCGGTGGATTCCAAAATGGTCATAAGACCCGGATTTCCGCGTAAGAGCGCTGTTAGGTGACTCTTAGTAGCAGATCTGGCTACCTTTGTGTGGTGTAAGAGGCACGCGGGCGGAAATGGTCCCACCGTTGCTGGTGCTAGGATTGATCCGTTGATGTCCATCCGTTTCCGGAATGCATTTGGTTAACTGGGTTAACCGTCATTTGCATTTCATGCAACATGCATACTGACTTAGTTGTTGAGTGCGATTGATAATTGTTAATCCTATTTGATACATGCTATCTGTTATTAGTGCGTTTATATTCATTGTGAAATATACAACCCTAGGATGTCATCCCTAGCTATAAGCCTAAGTGGCTATTCTCTTATCTATATCTATTGGTGGTATTATTTATATAATTCTTTGGAGTTGACCCTCGCGTCTTCTGTGTGTGCTTTGGCGGACAAACGCCCTTTGTCAGATGTCTATGACGGACTGATTCACGATGGTTCACCCTTCGGGGGGAACTAGATTTGAGATGCCGAAACCGGAGCGCATCGCGGTCGCGAGAGGAGGACGGAGTGTGTACATAGACTAGGTCGTTCTGAATTTCGAATTCGGACGACGATCATACTAGCATGTAGGTTTTAGTGCTGGTGTGAGCTCCTTGAAATGGGATTAGAGTAGGAGTAGAGTCTTAGCTCTGAACATCATTTGTTTCTTTGGGGACAGGGTAGTTTCCCACCTATAGCTTTTTGTGTGGTTTCTTTACGAGAATCACAGAGAGTTGGTTGGACTTAGGAGGTCTTGTTTTAGGCCGATGGGCCAGCTTATTCTCATTTTGAAAGATAGTGTTGCGAACACTTGACCTTTCTTTTGGTCTGTACCTTTAGCCTACGGGCGTTACTCTTCTTTTTACCCGTCACTGGAGGTTTACTCGTGATGAGGCTAGCTACTTACAGCGGGGACTGTAGTATATATTGTGTATTAGTTCTGATTTTTGTTATTGTTGGGTTTTATTTAATTCCGTCTTGTCTTAGTTATTATTATAAAAAAAAATATTCACGTTTTTCCGCATTAAGTTTCTTTTGGTTACTAAAGTGACGCCACCGAAATCGGGGTGTTACATTGTGGTATCAGAGCTTGTCGAGTCTTTTGGGAGTCTTTGGGAAATAGGTCTTCTGTGCTAGGTTGTGTGACTCTGCAAAGAGTGAAAATTGATTGTCTGCAAGCGATTTTTCGCTTAGAATTGATTGAAGTTATTGCTTAATCATATTGTATAGCATGCTAGGTGCTATCTTATGATGAGTACTAACTGTTTGATTGACTTAACAGAACCTAGATGTTATCCTTGGAATGGATTAGTTGTCCCACTATCATTGTCTTTTGGACGAACAAAAGCAAAGGAGCAAGTGGTCGAGCCGGACAGCATAGAGCTGAAAGATGTTATGTCTGTTGAGACGCCGTCGGTCAACATTGGGACTAGAAGAGTGAAACAATCGGGGGGAAAGCAGAGTGCTTTAGTAAAAGTTATTTGGAACGAAGACACGGACGGTGCTATATGGGAATTAGAGGAAAAGATCAAGGAATAATATCCGAAGCTTTTACTGAACCCTAAGTTTCGAGGACGAAACTTTCTTTTTGGAGGGTAGTAATGTAAGACCCAAGTTTTTAAGCTTAGAATAAGTGGAAGAGATTTCCATTTACGATTAGGTTTGACGTATCGTGAAGGGAAAACCTGAACAAGAGTTTATCGAATGGAATAAATTTGTGAAGGAGAAATTTCAGGAAAAGTCAAAGGATTGTATCGAAGTCGATTTAAGTTATAGCACGACTAATATTCGTTTTAAAACCTAGGACAAGAACCTTAGGAAATAAGACTATGTTCCACCCTTGGAACACTGTAGGAATTTCTTCCAAAAATCTTCAGAGAAATGTTAGAACTTCTCTTTTTCCATATATCAAAATCGTTTCGAGGCGAAACTCTAGGATCTACGAACGTCCGATTCCAATCATCGGAAGTTTGCCGAAACCGAATCCCTGGTATTTCAAAACCCTAGAATCAACCGACGATGAAGACTTTTTCTATTCGGAGCTTCAAATGAAGATTCCACACGCGTACACCCATTTCTCTTGATGTTTTCAATCTTTCTTCAGAAGGAAGTTTTCTATTCCGACATACGATGCAAAAAGTAACTTATCGGGTAAAATAGTTTTTACACCGACTTTGCATTAGTCACTTAAAATACAAGGAGACCTCTGTTGAGTTTTGGTATTATGTCGCCAAAACCTATCTTAGAATTCATGGAGAATGAAGCCGGAAAAATCAGATTCGCGAAACTTTCATTTTCCCGCGTTTTGCCAACCTCAATATATAGCATTAAAAACAAGCCTCGAAAACCAAAAATCATACCGATATTTCTTTGAAGAATTAGAAGATTCAGCGGGGAGAATATCGTGTCTAAAATACGTTGGAATCAGTAGGAAGAATCGGAAATCGCTCTCATATTTTTATCTTAACTCTATGAGCAAAATCCTCCGATATCTAAACAAATCTGTACCGGTTTACAAAATATCTTCTCAAAATATCTGTTCATACTTATCCAATCTTGATAAATATCTATTCATACCTATCCAATCTTGATAAATATCTATTCATACTTATCCGATCCTTGCTAAATATCTTCCATTTCATTCCCTATATATATATGTTGAAGCTTGAGACAAAACCTCACAAACACACACACACAAGCCGCGGCCAAGAGGAGAGGAGGAGAAGAAGATTTTCTTGATTTCTTGCTTGATCGTTGATCCGACAGTTGCTACTTCAAGGCTTCGAGGTATAGTCGCTAATCCTTACCTCCGATCGCTTTTTCCATAGCTTTTCTGTAGAGTTTTCTGAGTGGATAGTTTATGGGTTTTTGCAAAACTATCCTGAATCTTTCATTTCTGATTCTAAACCTCTTCCTTATGCGCCCAAGATCACTTCTGCCGGGTTAGATTTTCCGTTATGTCGCCGGAATTCCGCCGGAATCAATCTGAACCTAAAATACCCATTTTTGGAGTTTTTGGTGTAAAGCTTCAACCTTTAGGCTGAAAACTATCGCCTTAGCTTAGTGCTAGTAGGATTAGTTGTCATAAACGTCGTTGGTGACGTCCCTGCAAAATTTATTTTTGGGATTTCAGTTTTGAAAATCCTAAGTTAAAAATCATGACCAAAATACCCCTGCGACAGTTTTTGATCCGATAATTTTTCCGAGTTCAGAATACCCTTAGTTACGGCTAATGATAGTATAGGAACCAAGTTTGATCGAAGAAAAATCGAGTCTCCTAATTACCTAAAGTGGCCGAACCTATTAAAGGGGGAGGAGGAAATTTCCTTTTCCGAAAACTTGTCTTTTCGCGCTAGATTATCGTACCTTAGAGTATAGATTACTTCGAGTAACCTTAGTAAGTATTGATAGCTTAGTTTTCGATAGATTTTGATAGAATTCTGTGGTTTTACTCTAAAGGTTCGTTGAGGAATTTCCCGAAGAACAAGGAACTTTGTGGATTCGAGGGGGGAGATTGTGAAGGAAAGATTGAGGAGCTGATTGTGAAGGAGCGTTTGAAGAGAACCCTGGAAATTGGCTAAGGTGAGGGCTACTCTCTGAATTACTAGATAATGTTTTAGGTGTCGACGAATTCGACTTGATTTATGTGTTATGCACTTAATTGCTAAATGTATGAAATGATTTCTGAGGCTACGGCCGAGCTTGTTGATTTCATGATGCCTTGATATTGTGTGCTAAATGATTCACATGTTATGTGCTAAATGGTTAATTTAGGATGTGTTGGAATATGCTGTTTATGCTTATTGGATTGCGCTTATTTAACTATATTATTTCACATATATCTGTGGTACTGAGGAGTGAGAATAACAGGCAAGTCATGCCGATTTTATTTTGAGAGTTTGAGAAAGTTTGACGGGACTTGTTATGGTTATGATGGATCGAGACATTCTCGGGGAGTTAATTGGGATTTTGGTGGATGTTGAAGACTCATAAGATTTGCGATAAGACTAAAAGGATATTATTTTATAAGGAAAATTCATAAGACATTAAACAACCTCTAAACCTTTAAATAATGATAACAATCTCGAGTGCAAGTTGAGGGTTGAATCTTAGTTGTGGAAAGCGAGAAGTGTCGTCGGATCCAAGGGTTGAGAAAGATTGTGAGTTCTGAGTATGTTGATACTCATTCGCTCTGGGAGTAGTTTGTTTAGCCATCCAAGGGATGAGCCGAGAAGCTTCACTGAGGCGTGAGACCTTGTGAATGCGTGATACTCCACTGAGGCGTGAGACCTTGTGGAAAGCATGGATCTTCACTGAGGCGTGAGACCTCGTGAACAGCATGAAGCTTCACTGAGGCGTGAGACCTTGTGAATGCGTCATACTCCACTGAGGCGTGAGACCTTGTGGAAAGCATGGATCTTCACTGAGGCGTGAGACCTGGTGAACAGCATGAAGCTTCACTGAGGCGTGAGACCTTGTGAATGCGGGATACTCCACTGAGGCGTGAGACCTTGTGGAAAGCATGGATCTTCACTGAGGCGTGAGACCTCGTGAATAGCATGGAACTTCACTGAAGCGTGAGACTTCGTGCAAGTGTGTAAATTCACTGGGGCGTGAGACCCCGTCAAAGCATAAAACTTCACTGAAGCGTGAGACTTTGTGAATGTGTGAGACTCCACTGAAGCGTGAGACTTCGTGAGAGAATTGATGACTCGAAGAGTTATCGTGAGTGGTTGCACTCATTTTATGATTATTGTATTTTGTCGCAGAAATCGACTTTTACCTTAGGGTATTCTTTATAGAGACATTAAGTTAGCTAGAACACGTGGCGACGTGTCGAGTGAGGTCGGAGACGTTGTTTGGCTAATCACATTGCACTCATGCATACATAGGAGGTTAATACACGGCGTGATACCGGACCTCGGTGGATTCCAAAATGGTCATAAGACCCGGATTTCCGCGTAAGAGCGCTGTTAGGTGACTCTTAGTAGCAGATCTGGCTACCTTTGTGTGGTGTAAGAGGCACGCGGGCGGAAATGGTCCCACCGTTGCTTGTGCTAGGATTGATCCGTTGATGTCCATCCGTTTCCGGAATGCATTTGGTTAACTGGGTTAACCGTCATTTGCATTTCATGCAACATGCATACTGACTTAGTTGTTGAGTGCGATTGATAATTGTTAATCCTATTTGATACATGCTATCTGTTATTAGTGCGTTTATATTCATTGTGAAATATACAACCCTAGGATGTCATCCCTAGCTATAAGCCTAAGTGGCTATTCTCTTATCTATATCTATTGGTGGTATTATTTATATAATTCTTTGGAGTTGACCCTCGCGTCTTCTGTGTGTGCTTTGGCGGACAAACGCCCTTTGTCAGATGTCTATGACGGACTGATTCACGATGGTTCACCCTTCGGGGGGAACTAGATTTGAGATGCCGGAACCGGAGCGCATGGCGGTCGCGAGAGGAGGACGGAGTGTGTACATAGACTAGGTCGTTCTGAATTTCGAATTCGGACGACGATCATACTAGCATGTAGGTTTTAGTGCTGGTGTGAGCTCCTTGAAATGGGATTAGAGTAGGAGTAGAGTCTTAGCTCTGAACATCATTTGTTTCTTTGGGGACAGGGTAGTTTCCCACCTATAGCTTTTTGTGTGGTTTCTTTACAAGAATCACAGAGAGTTGGTTGGACTTAGGAGGTCTTGTTTTAGGCCGATGGGCCAGCTTATTCTCATTTTGAAAGATAGTGTTGCGAACACTTGACCTTTCTTTTGGTCTGTACCTTTAGCCTACGGGCGTTACTCTTCTTTTTACCCGTCACTGGAGGTTTACTCGTGATGAGGCTAGCTACTTACAGCGGGGACTGTAGTATATATTGTGTATTAGTTCTGATTTTTGTTATTGTTGGGTTTTATTTAATTCCGTCTTGTCTTAGTTATTATTATAAAAAAAAAAAATATTCACGTTTTTCCGCATTAAGTTTCTTTTGGTTACTAAAGTGACGCCACCGAAATCGGGGTGTTACAGACATCAAGTTCCTAGTTGTTAAGGAAAGGGTACAAAGTGGACAGATTTCTATAGAACACATAGAGACAAACTCCATGATAGCGGATCCTCTTACAAAAGGTCTTCCGCCTAAGGTCTTTCATGAGCAAACTGCTCACATGGGTGTTTTGCAGTGTGAGGAATGCTTAGTTTAGTGGGAGTTACTCATATATAAATTTTGTGTTCTATATTTGGTATTATGCATGCATACTCTAGTATTTGGATATTTTTTTTGGTTAATTATAAAGTTTGATATTCTGTTATTTATGCTTTGTACAATAAGGTTATTGAATGATCTCACTACAGTAAAGTAGGACCAGTTGAAAATTGACAAGTACAGGCCACCTTCTTGTGATTTTCATGCTGCACATTTCATAATGAATCTATGTCATTTAGTTATGTCAGTACTAGTAATCATTGATGGGTTTAGTTATGATTGATATAACGAAAATCACTTTGGTTCTATGTACTGGCATGGCTAATGGACGAGATTATTTGGATATGCTTAAGGTATATAATGACATTTTTGAGCTCATAAAGTCTAACACATGTATAGAGTTACATATGTGACCAGTGGGAGATTGTTAGAATTTTGGGTCACAAATGTAACTTTTAATTGTGTTAGGGCCATTATTTAATTAGCCAAAACTAAAGTGGTCTATTTAATATTGATCTTATGGCGAAGGGCATATGTGTTGTGAAAAGGTATTGTGCAGATACCATAAGCCAATATTCTAATTTGATGAGGGGCCAAATTAGAAATATTGAAAACATAATTGTAACTGATGCAGTTACTTATAGGGTTATGGTCCCCAATTGTAGACACAACGTAACAACGTAAAAAGTTTCTCCTCATCCCCATCAGAGGAGAACATCAGGAAACCCTAAGGGTGATCTACAATTGGAAGATCACAACCTCAGATCCTTCAGCGATTCCCATGGCTCATTCAGGTACGCTTCCGCTCTAGATCTTCATCATGTTTTTCGGGTATGGGTTAATCAAGTGTGGTTTAAGATTATGCTTCTATTTTCTATATGGGTAGAAAAACATGTGGTTAGGAACAAACCCTTATTTGTAAGAAACCTACACCAGAGCCCATGCATGTAGACGTGCAACCTGTTCTGCACCGTGAGAATGGTCTTCACATTTATTACCTGGATTTCTCGCATGGAGACTATAAGAGACCTAGTCAACCAGCTAAGAAGTGACAGCAATGGTCTTAAATTGTTAAATATCTACCTATTTCTATATCTTAAGCAAGCTAGCTTTGTGCTTTTGTGATGCAATTACTAGAGAATGGCCATTTTACCTTTCATGCTTCTTGTTGTAAAGCTCCTCTCCCTTACCTCCCAAATTTGCTCTGTAACCGATAAAATTACCCAGTACGAGTCTCTTCCGGATGGAGCAACACTAGTCTCACAGGGTGGAACATATGAGTTGGGTTTCTTCAGTCCAGGAAGTTCCACAAACCGCTACTTAGGAATTTGGTTCAGAAATGTCTCGGTGAAAACAGTGGTCTGGGTTGCTAACCGTGACAATCCCTTAGCAAATAAAAACTCAGGCAAGTTGAGCATAAGCAAAGAGGGAAACCTCGTCCTGCTCAGCAAGAATGGCACAGCTCACTGGTCAACAAATCAAACAACAAAAGGTAGTTCAGGTGTCATAAGAATAGCACAACTCTTAGCTCCTGGAAACTTTGTTATAAGGGATGAGAAAGAGGAAGACAGTGATTCTGAGGAATACTTGTGGCAGAGCTTTGACTACCCGACTGATACATTTCTACCTGGAATGAAGCTCGGTTGGAACCTAACTAGTGGCCTTAATAGGCACCTAACAGCTTGGAAGAGTTGGGATGACCCATCTTCTGGTACACTTACTTATGGCTACTTCAAAACAGAAATTCCTGAATTGGAGATACGGAATGATTCCACCATTCTCTTCCGATCTGGCCCTTGGAATGGCATTCAAAACAGCGGCAGACATTCTGTGACGAACCGTCAACTGTTCAACATGGATTTTGTGTCCAAAAAGGATGAGTTTTATTTTCAATACAAGCCGAGGGACCCGTCGTTGATTGCCATGAGTGTCATCAACCAAACCTTGAATGCTTTTCAGCGCTTCATTTTGAATGAAGGAAACAGAACATGGAAGCTTCGCAGTAATACTCCAAGAGATATCTGTGACAACTATGAGCATTGTGGCTCATTTGGGAGCTGCGCCATGGAGAACGAGTCCGCGGTATGCGAGTGTCTGAGTGGATTTGCGCCAAAATCGCCTCAAAATTGGACTGCGAACAACTGGAGTCAAGGATGCGTTCGCTCTGAACCATGGAGCTGCAAGGAGAGGGGTAAAGATGGTTTCACCAAACTTCAAAACGTCAAGGTCCCGGATACTAGTACGTCTTGGTATAATACAAGTATGACACTTGAGGAATGCAGAGTAAAGTGCTGGGAAAATTGTTCATGTACGGCTTATATAAACTCAGACATTTCTGGGGAAGGAAGTGGATGTATCCTCTGGTTTGGGGATCTATTGGACTTGAGACAACTGCCAGATGCAGGGCAAGATCTGTATGTTAGATTGACTGCCTCCGAAACAGGTAATGGATTTTATATATCTTGATAATGCCAGCCTTACAATTTGAAGATTTGAAGATTTTACATCAAATAATTGAAGAGTTTTTGCATTCAAATTGGTCATTGTAGAAGCCAAGTAATGCTTGTATACCTATGGAATGCTAATTTAAGTACTTAAGCTAAACGCATAGGATTTAGAGGGTTGTGCACCTATCGAGTCTCAAGCGCCATAAGCATGACAATTTGGGTCAATTAACATAATTATGCCTATTGCATGTGTTCATTTCATTAACTATTTCATTTCAGTTCTCTATCAAGCACAAGGTAAAGCAAATGATGGCTCTAAGAAAATGGTAGTTGTGGTCGCCATCACAGTTACAGCAATTGTTCTGATCCTATTAACTCTCATGCTTATTTGGTGGAGGAGAAAATTTGAAGTTAGAGGTAACCTTCTTTAATCTAGCTCATTTTCATGATTAATGCTGGTTTTCAAGTCACTTTGCTGAACATAAATTGTCTTGTTTTCGATTTATTATATCCCCAAACAATGGTTTTGCGGGGAAGTTGAACATAATTTAGCATACTTTGTGTGTTTTGCTGACATATAATCCGTAAGACGTCATGAAGTGCAAAAGCGATATCTTATAGTACCTTTACCTCTAATTTTGAAGTGATTCTAACTAGTTTTGAAGTGCATCCAAATTCCAAACACCGTACAAGTTAATTTTTCTTGATAATTTTAATGTTTATATCTTGAATCTACATTTTTGAAAGGTATGACTTCTCCATTCAGTTTAAATCATATATGGGTATACAATTAGTATTAGACACGAGACTTGCAAAAAAAATTATTCCAAACAACCACGACATTCATTGATAAAATGAGATAATGTATAGTATAAGAGAGTATCGATAGAGGATTATCTCAAAACAAAGTTTAAAGAGACCTCACCCTAACTTTCCGCTAAGGCATAGACCACTCTAAAATTATGACAAGCTTCCCCACAATTAACCTCAATTCGGAGGTGGTCAATTAGATTTAGTACATTAATTAGTTTCCACGGCCTACTTGTTGCATTATTGACCCAACCTATAGCAAGAAAAGAGTCATTTTCTATAAAAAAAAAATTATAAGGCATAAGATTGTATTAAAGGGAGGCACAAGGGGCTCCAATCCCATAATACAATAGAGAAGAAAGAGGTGGAGGAGAAGATTACATAAAACAAGATTAGAAAGAAAATAAGAAAATAGCAGCATGCAAATAAAGGTTCTGCTATTGCTAACCACGAACATAGTGCCCTACTTGCCATTGACAGTGCCATCTAACAACAGAAACAATTCCCCTCAAGTAAAAGAACAAATTTAATGCAGATCAGGGGCTTGGAAGTCCAAGCAAAAACAGAATACTAGAACCCTCCCACTTTTACTTTGAACCATAGCCATGAATGGTATTGAATTGATTGAGAATTGGCCAGTCCTTTCTTTCACCCAAACCCACCGATCAGATTGACCTGCAAAAGGGGAATACCCAGCTAGGCAAGAGAGTAAAGAATCATACACACCCCATTCCCTGCTACACAATTGCATTCCACCCTCCCACATCACTTACATGGGCCTGTTGTTGGTTTGAAAGATTAAACAACCTGGGAAACTTGTCTTTTAATACACGATGGCCACACCGGTCAGTAAACCAGAACACTGTATCTCTGCCATCACCCATTCTTCTACAAACTGATTCTTCAATCCAATCACAGTTTCCACTTTCATATATAACAGATTGAGTAAAGGTTCTTCCACCAAAGTAAAGCCTTCTCAATGAATCCACCATTATACTTGTGAATTAAAATATGCCACAAAAGACCAGAATCCCCTCTCATCAGTCTCCATCGCCATTTCGCCATATAGCCGCATTGAACAACCTCCAATTTCTCACACCGAGGCCTCCTTCCGACTTTGGACTACATACCTTATCCCAACAGACCCAAGCAGTCTTCATATATCTATCAGCCCCTCCCGAGAGGAAATTTAACATAATACTGTTGCATTTTCTGAGAATTCCAGAAGGCATCTTGAAGAAAGATAAAAGGTGCAGTGGTAAAGAAGAAAGCACCGATTTTATGAGGCACAACTGCCCTCCAAAGGTAAGTGAATTTTGCGTCCACTTAGATAGTTTCCTCATAATACGACAGTTAAGGATTGCTGCCATGCTACGAATAGTTCTATCATCCCCACATATACCAACAAGATTGCTCTTGGCAAAATTAATCTTCAATCCCGAAGCTAGTTTAAAGCTTCTAAGAATGCACTTTACTATGAAGGCATTAGATGTGGAAGCCTCTCCCATGAGTATAGTATCATCTGCGAATGGTAATATTCCCACTTGGACCTGCAAAACAGAATCAAAATCGTAAGGAGAAAATTTGTGCTGCACAACAGCTTGCTTAACTAGCCCGCTCAAACCCTCGGCCATGACAAGGAATAGGAAAGAGCCAATGGGATCCCCTTGCCTAATCCCTTTATCCATTACAAATTTCGGTGTGGGGCTACCATTTACCAACACTCAGATAGAGGAAGATTCTAAGCAGCTCTGTATCCACCCAATCTACCACTCCCCAAAGTTCAGCTTCTTTAACATATAAAACAGAAAAGACCACTTCACCGAATCGTATGCCTTTTCGAAGTCGACCTTCATGACAAAAGATAAGATTTTTCTCACCTTCGCATCATGCACGACCTCATTAGCGACAAGCACACTATCTAGAAAGTTCCTTCCCCCAACGAAGGCTGCTGGCATTCGCTTATTACCTTGGGCATCACCTCCTTAATTCTATTAGCAAGAATTTTAGAGATAACCTTGCACATGCAACCTACCAATGAGATAGGGCATAAATCGTTAAGTCTTTGAGGGTTGTCCATCTTAGAGCCCCTCGACCATTTGTCAAACCGATGGAAATCATTTGTCATCCTCTTAAAGCCACCTTGTAATAAATCCTAGAAGCCTTTTATAAATTTGAAGTTATACCCATCAGGCCCAGGGCACTTCTCACTTTCACAATCCCAAACAACAGCTTCAAGTTCCTCCACGGAAAACTCTTCCTCAAAACCTTTAGAATCAAATTTAGAGTTATTTGAACGGGACCCCGTCAAGAACCAGAGTGGTCCAAGATTTCGACTTAAATGTACTTGCAAAAAACTACTTCAAATCCCCTTGGACTAGGTTCGGGTCATCCACACAAACACCCTCCACATGAAGCCCAAAAATTGCATTTGTTCTCCTTCTAGCATTTATCATTGCATGGAAAAATTTACTGTTTTCATCCTCATCCTTAACCCACAGAATACAAAACTTTTGCCTTGAAAGTGACTCTTTCATATGAGCCATCCTCCAAAAATCAGTGTTCAGAGACTTTCTTAAAATCTGCTCATGTTCCTCAAGCACCTCCTATTCAGCCTTTAGTTCAAGGCTATTTAATTTCTCCACCATTTCATATTGCTTTATATTAATATCCCTGATGAATGCCTCTTTGTTCCACAGTTTCAGCTTCAATTTCAACAGTTTGAACTTTTCTTTTAGCATCTAAACACCAAATCCCTGAATCTGAAAATCTTGCTAACTTTCTTCTACAAACCTTCTAAACCCCTGATCCTCAAACCAACAATTTAGAACCCAAAACGGTGTCGGCCCCTAATCTGTAACTAACAAACTCAGAACAAGGGGATAATGGTCAGACACATCACTATGTAGTGCTTCCAATTTGCTACCCGGCCAACAATTAAACTAGGTTGTTGAAATCAATGCTCTGTCGATTCTACTCATTAAATGACCTCTCGGTCTAACCCAAGTGAATTTCCTCCTATGTAGAGGGAGATCAATCAATTTAGAATTCGCAATAAGTGTGTTAAGGATACATTATGGTTTCTCAATGAATAATTATATTACGAATGAATGTTTGGTTCAAGTGATACATGTTGGTTGTTATTAAGCTCTATATGTCTCATATTTAAATCTTGTATATGAATAAGCTATATGAGAGTGAACCCAAAAAATATGTGAATGTTCAGAAATTTGTCTCAAAAAGAGGATATCTTGTCGAGGGTTGTAATATCTAGGGTTGTCCACCGGTCGCGTTCGGTCGGTTTCGGGCCCAAAAAGCTCCACAGGCCGAACCTGCATGACACAAAACTGGGCCCGTAACCGACCGTGACATGTTTCGGTTAGGGTCGGTTTCGGGTTGGTCGGGTAACGGGCGGGTCAGGCGGGTTCGATCAGGTTTCGCAAAGATCAGTAAGAACAAGAACAACATAGAATCGAGAAGACATAGAACCCTAATTTGAGTAATTTCATTCAATTTCATTAAACCAAGAACAACATAGAATCGATGTCAGATCAGATCCGGAGATACCAACTTACCAAGAACAAGTTTTCCATTGCTTTCCTCATGCGAAAGAGATTGTTCATTTCATCCTTGCGATTTCACATCAGAATCGATTGAAGCAAAATGAAGATGAACAAACTATTTCGGATCAGAGAAGCATGGAGGATGAAGCGATTTCACATCTTAGAAGAGGCTTAAGGTTTGAGATGTGTGAGGGAAGAAGCCATGCGGTTGCACTATGGTGGTGGAGTGGCTAGGGTTCGAGATGTGTGAGGAGATTCTGAGATGAGATGTGTGATGGAGATGTCAAAGTGGCGGCCGAGAGGATGAGGAGAAGGGTGGTGGCGGCGCAGAGGATGAGGTCATGAGGAGAAGGGTAGTGGCGGAGCAGAGGATGAGGAGAAGGGTGGTGGCGGCGAGAAGCTAGGGCTTGGACTTTAGAGAGAAGAAGAGGAGAAGGGTGGTGGCGGCGGGTTTGAGAGACGAAGAAGGGAAGAGTTAAAGTCTGAAAGAGAGAGGAGCCAGATATTAGGTTTAGTTTGGGTTTGGGGATTTGGGCCTTATGCTTCACTTGGGCCGGCTGAATTTTTTTTTTATATTGGGTTCGGTCGGTTCGGTCGGACTGGGCTCCAAACCGTAACCGACCGAACCAAACCAACTGGAGCCGGTTTTCCCCCTTCCCTCAACCCGCCACCCGACCCGCCCGAACCGTGAAAAGCCTTTTTTGGTAGTGAGCCGGTCGGTTTCGGTCGGGCCAAAAACTTGTGGACAGCCCTAGTAATATCCTTCAAGACATTGCTTTCCGAAAAAAATATATTCCACTGCACATTAAAAAATATATATTTAAGTATCATAGACATATCCAATAAGAAAAATAATGAGATGAAACCCCTAAACTTAACAGGTTCATGAGAAAAATCTCTGAAGTATACCTTCTGTTTTTTAAAAAGTTAACCAACTAACCATGTTGGGAAAAATAGAGACCTATATATTTTACTGGACACTATGTTTAAACAAATGTTTTATTTTTTATTGGGTGGTCTAAATGACATATGAGAAAGTTTAGGTTAAATAACTCATCATCCAATCACATTGGAGATAAGTGAGTTGGAAATAAATTAATAAATAAAATATAGAAATTCCAACTCACTTATCTCCAATGTGATTGGATGATGGGTTATTTAACCCAAATTTTCTCATTGGTCACTCTGACAACTTTTTTATCAATCTTCAAAAATCTTTTTTTTCATAAAATGAATATTTTATTCTTTATCAACCTTAACTCCTAAAAACTAAATTTTTTATTTATTGCGGGCTTGCGGCTGAAGTCAGGCATCGGACAAAAAAAATTCTCCCTCTGTTTCTTTTTATTTGTCCACTTTAGGTGGTGGCACATAGATTATGAGTGTAATTAATTTTGTTGAATGTTATAAAAGTTAAGCATGTTTTTACTATTATATCATTTCAACTGTGTTTTATCTCTCATCATTTATTGTTCTGATAAGGGTATTAGTTGTAAAAACATCATTTAATGCTCTCTTGAAATGCTAAATAAACAGTTAAATAGGAACAAATTATTTTTCTCAAAGTGGACAGATAAATAGGAACGGAGGGAGTATAATTTCGTTTTATTCTGAGGAGAAAGCACTGATTCTTTTGTAAAAGTGGTTTTTTCCCTTGCTGAGCAATCACTGTTAAATATATCAGTTCCACTCTCATTTGCTTTTAAAGTAAGAACTTTTTAGATAATGTTACTAATATTGTTTGTGAGAGGAAATAGGGTTCTTCATGATGAAAGTAGAAAAGAAAAACGATGGCGATCAAGAAGATTCGGAACTGCCTTTATTTGATTTTAATACAGTAGCGGCTACCACTGGTAATTTCTCAGAAGACAAGAAGCTTGGTGAAGGCGGGTTTGGTCCTGTATATAAGGTAACTTTATTCAATATGCCACCTCTCATTCAATTGTTAATAACAACGACAAAGTTTTTACTCTTTTTTAACATGAAAATGTTTTACAAATGCAATATTTTAAGGGCACACTACCAGATGGACAGGACGTTGCTGTCAAAAGGCTTTCACATAGTTCGACACAAGGAATGATAGAATTCAAGAACGAGGTTATATTTTGTTCTAAATTTCAACACCGGAACCTTGTCAAGGTCCTTGGCTGTTGCATTGAAGAACAAGAAAAATTACTCATATATGAATATATGCCCAATAAAAGCTTAGATTTCTTTCTTTTCGGTTAGTGACTCTTGGAATTAACTGTCTAAAATTTCATTTATTCCGTTACTTAATGATTAGTTGATTACTAAAGGTAACATTAATTAATGTACCATTTTTCAGATTCTTGTCAAAGTAAATTTTTGGACTGGTCTAAGCGGTTTAATATTATAAGCGGAGTTGCGCGAGGGCTTCTTTACCTTCACCAGGACTCCAGATTTAGAGTTATACATAGAGATTTGAAAGCAAGTAATGTTTTATTAGATGATAACATGAATCCAAAAATTTCGGATTTTGGCTTGGCTCGCATGTGTGGAGGTGACCAACTTGAAGGCAGCACAAGCAGAGTAGTTGGAACATAGTAAGTATCTTTAGTCATATTTATATTAAAAGTATATTGCATGTACTTGTACATGAGTAACACCTCAAATTAACTCATTTGTTTTCTTTCAGTGGTTATATGGCGCCTGAATATGCAATTGATGGGATATTCTCCATCAAATCTGATGTATATAGCTTTGGAATTTTAATATTAGAAATTTTAAGCGGGAAGAAAAATAAAGGACTTTCCTATTCAAACCATAGCTGCAACCTTGTTGGGCATGTAAGTAAAAAAATAACTTCAATTTCAATGTTGAGATTATTATTAATTATTTTTGTGGATTGCTGTAGGCATGGAGGTTGTGGAAAGAGTGCACACCAGTGGCATTGATTGATACTTGTTTGGAAGACTCGTATATTCTTTCGGAAACCTTACGATGCATTCATATTGGTCTTTTATGTGTGCAACATCAGCCAGATGATAGACCAACTATGGCATCTGTGCTTATAATGTTAAACAGTGAAAATGCATTACCTCAACCAAAAGAGCCTATCTTCTTCTCGGAGAAAGTTTCAGTTAAGGATAAATCTACTTCTGATTCGATGACATCATCTTCGGTCAATGAAGTAACTGTCTCAATAATGGAACCAAGATAGGGAATTTGATTTATTTCTTAGCATGTCTGTCGATGATAATATGACCGAATGTGTGTCCTTTTTTTTTATAAAATTACGCATTTTAAATTTCTGTCCTTAAGTATTGTGTACTTCCATAAATAACTTGTTAAATTGAATATGGTACGTTGGGTGCATGATTGGAATGAATTTTGCATGATAGCGTTTGATTTTACATTGTTTGGTTGTATACAAAATATGCTAAGCTCATATGAATAGGCAAGTAATACGGTAAGTGTTACATTGTGTGAATGATGACATATTGTTTGGATTGAGGGTTTGTTTGCTTGTATATATTGTGCTTGCCATATTGTCTATACTTTCGATTTAGATAGAGTTTGGAGAGGAAGTTCTTCGGTACTTCTGTTTGACGGTTTTGTTTGGATGGCCATTAGCTTTCAGAAAGAATAGAATGAGGGATTTTTAATTATAAACCTGATGAGCATTTTTAGAAATTGTCTTTCAAGAGTATCAACGGCTAAGACCAAGAGCTTTCAAAAAGAAAATAATATGTCCTAAGCTTTCTTGAACTAAATTCATAACATACTAAACAAATACATCAACCCCTTTTATAAACTAAGGGCGATTCTACTATCTTCATGATGCAAGCCACATTTTTCTAAAGAATTATAAGACTTGTCTTTTGAAGAAATTTTTTAATATACACCTTTGGAAAAGGAATTATAAGACATGTTTTCTATAAGACCCCGAATTAAATAAATAACTTTATTTATTCAATTTCCATAATTTAGCACTTTAACGTATTTTACTGCGTTAACTCTACTATTTATTAATTTCTTGCACGCATTAGCAGAGAATATTTATGAAATACTTTTTTGTGTGATAAAATTGTGTAAATATTAAATTACTATCATATACTACTTCTGTTTCAATATAAATGTCCACTTAAAGAAGATGTACACATATTAAGAAATACAATTAATTTTGTTATTTTTTTAAAACATATCATTTATATTAAGAGAGATTACGCCACTTACCCCAGAATCTTTAAGGTTAAATTGATTCTAAAGCTGTTGTTCCGGTAAGGGCTGGCAGGAACGGACCTGAATGACGTAGGGACGTTCACGTGAAACTAACCCTAAGCTCCCAGCCCACTACTTTAGTGAACTAGAGCTGGGGGGCTACTGTTCTGGGACGGGCGGACCACGCCCTAGGGACGACCTAGCCAGTACCCGATCAGGATCACTAGGGGGAGACCCAAGGGGGACGACCAGGGTAGGATGCCCGGGCCCTGACCACGAGCTGGACTGTACTCTCCTGGCCCTGGGACCTGGACCCCACCACCTAGGGGTTGACCTAGGCCAACCACCCTACGGAACTAGGGTGGTTGGATGGTGGGTCCCTAGGTAATCTAGGTCATTGGATCACTGCAAACTGCAGAGGAGGCAGAAGGATCCAACGACCCTTAACCCGCCGGTACGGACCATGCATGACGTTGCATGGCTCCAACCCTAATACTCCAACCTGTATATAAAGGGGGCAACTCACCCATTCTAAGGTACGTTATTCTCTTCACTTCACTACCCATTTACTCGAGTCCCCTACTTACTTTGGTATTGGAGTCCCTTGCAGGAGCCCCTCCCGGGTCCGTTCAGCCCTCCAACGCACCGGTTCCACCCCTTCTCTTCGCTGCCCCAGTACCCCGTGATCCTCCCGATCAGCTGCCAAGCAAGATCCTCATCACGACTAATATCTAAAACATTGTCTTTATTAGAAGACTTTGCCTGGGACTTTCTTTTTTCTTATTCATCCAGAGTAAATACAACTGGATATTCTTGTCTCCCTCTGCCCCTATGTTTCCAACCCTTAGGATTCCGATCATTCTGATATGGGTGATTCAGTTTCTGAAGTAAGTTTTGGGCAGTAGCTTGATTTTGCACAGGAACAGATTCCACAACTGTAACAGAGAACAAATAACTAATAAAAAATGGATTCCATCATTAAAAAGGCATATAAATTATTTCATCATTTGAGTGTTCAATTAAATTTCAATTTATTATGTATGGAAGACCATCTATTTGAAGGTAGCTTGCTTGAAGAAGAAGAAGAAGAGATCAAGAGACATGAAGAGAAATATCGTCTAAAGAATTGTCTCCACAAGAAGAAGCTTGAGAAGCATCTATGCAAGCTCAATCAAAGCCTCAAGGCTCATCTACGGAAGAAGATCAGAGAGCTTCAAGAGAAAACTATGCAAGAGCAAGTCATGGCAACAAATCTTCTAAGAAGGGTGAATGCAACGTCCGCAGTTCAACGTCTATCTCAAGACTGATTACAGAACGTAGTGTCCAGGGAGAAGAGTGTTATATTCAAATGGAAATACCTCTGACACCCTTGATGAGAAAGTCAAGTGCTAGGAAATCATGTGATACTCTACAAAGCACGTTGACCAAGGAAACCAAAGTCATTGTCTACATCAAAGTTTCCTTTTCTTATCTCATCAAATAAATGGAGCAAAGCTTATTGTCTACGCCTATTCTCATTGACTCAATTCAAGGAAAACTAGACAATCCATTTCTAAAGGCGAAAGCATCATCTAAGGAAAAATACGGTAAGTAGAACTTTAGAGAGAATCATGCCATTATCATCTGAAGACTACTGCACCAGGAAGGAAGACATGTGTAAAAATCCTAGAGCGACTAAGTGAAAGCAGAAACGCACTCATCGTCTAAAGAACTGAAGGAAGATCGACTGAAGCAGAATGAAGACAACAGAAGCAGAAAATCGTCCAAGAAGTCAAAGTTCCTCTCCACCAAACTACAAAGTCAAATTAAACAAACTTTCCCTTGAAGATGAAGCAAAATTCCGCCTTGTACAGAAGATTCAAATTAAAGATCAAATATCTGACACAATGCAATGACGAAAAAGTGCTCTATGGTGTCCCTATCAGATTTTCGTATCTCTACACCAGCAGATAGAAATGCAGACCTATGCTGTGAGACCCAAGTTTTTAAGCTTAGAATAAATTAATTAAATTCATATTCACGATTAGGTTTCGATGTATCGTGAAGGAAACCTGAACAAGTGGTTATCAAATGGAATAAATTTATGAAGGAGAAAGTTCAAGAAAAGGCTGAAAATAGTATTAAAGTCGATATAAGTTATAACGCGAGTCTTATTCGCTTACGGCTAGGGCAAGAGCGTTAGTAAACGATTAATTTACCCTTAAAGCACTATAGGAACTAATTCCAAAAATCTTCAGAGGAATGTTAGAATTTCTCTTAATCCTTTCTATGACAAGCGTTTCGATACGAAACCCTGGGTTGTACAAACGTCAAATTCTAATTTTTGGAAGTTTGCCGAAACTAAACCCCTGATAGTTCAAGAACCCTAAAATCAACCGACGATGAAGACTTTTTCTATTCAGAGCTTCAAACGAAGATTTCACACGCTTACGCCTATTTCTTTCGATGTTTTGAATCTTTCTTCAGAACAAAGTTTTCCCATTTGACATCAACTGCAAAAAGTAGTTTTTCGGGTAAAATAGATTTACACCGACTTTGGATCGTTTGTCTTAATTCCAAGAAACCTGTTTTGAGTTCTGGAATTCTGTCGCCATAACCTATCTTAGAATTCACAGAGGAATACGTAGGAAAAATCGGAATCGCGAAATAACCTTTTTCCCGCATTTTCCCTTTCCTATAAATAGGTGGAAAAATGAAAAAAAAAACAAAAAATCCACCCAAAAACCCATGGGAGGCCGCGAGCTTGGAGGAAGAGGGAGGAGAAGTGGCTTTCGCCGTTTCTTCCCTGATCGTTGCACCGTTCATTCCTACGCGTAGACCTCGAGGTATATATGCCATTCCTTACTTATGATCGTCAATTCTGTCGCTTTTCTCTATGTCTTTCTGTGCTCAAAGTTTTGAGCTTTTTGTAAAACTGTCCAGATAACTTGATTTCAGTGTCTAAACATATTGCCTACATGCCCAAGAGCATGAATATCCGGTTGTTTTCTGCTAAATCTCGCCGAATTGTCGCCGAGTTTCAATTCTGCTTAAAATACCCATTTTTGGCCAAAGCTTCGTTCTTTGGATTAAAAACTCTCGACTGAGCTTAGTGTCAGTAGGATTAGTTGTTATAAATGTCGTTAGGAACACGCTCATCAAATTTATTTCTCAAAATTCCGACTTTGAGTTTTCAGGCTAAAAACACTGACCAAAATACCCGTGTTAGTTTTTGACCCGATAATTTTTCTGAGAGTTTCCCTGGCCTAGATATCGCCTAAGAATTCCTAGGAATTAAATTAGATCGAAGAAAAAGTTTGGGAAACCCTATTTTGATAGTGGCCGAAACTTATTTGGTGTGGTACCATGTCCAAAAATAATTTTTGGGTCTGTATGACCTGAGTTATAGCGTAGCTCTCTCCGTTGTCGAAATTTTGGCTTTGGTTTCGTCTCATTCTGAGTTCTGTAGCTCGAGTTATGGATGTTTTAGCGAATAAAGTGATTTTGTACAAAACTTGAATCGAGTCAAAACTCATCCATTCGGGGAAAGCCTTTCCATTCGTGCCTAAATGTTGTACTCTGAAGCTTTTTAAGCTTTGTCTAATGTTAGATAGTATTGTTTCGATTGTACCGACTTATTTTGATTGATTTTTGGTTTGTTTGCTCTAAGGTTCGTTTGTGGAAACCTTGGACTTGACTGAGCAAGCTTGTGAGTGTGACTTACACTGTGATTCTGGAGGAACTAGAGGTGAGGGCAACTTACCTTACTAGCTAATGCTTTAAGTGTCGACGAATTAGACTTGATTTATTGTTTATGCACTTGATTGTGATTGACTGGGAAATGTTTTCTGAGGCTTCGGCTGACAATGATAATCATTTATCGCTGGAATTGTTTTTGATACTGATTCACATGTTATGTGCTAAATGGTTAATCTAGGATGTGTTGATATATGTGCCATGGCTGTTGGATTGTGTTACTTTGATTATGAAATTACACATATATCTGTTGTACGTCAGAGAGGATAACGGGCAGTTATGCCAAATTTATCATGAGATTTTGGGAAAGTTTGACGGGACGAACGGAGGTTCGGGCCTTGTTATTGTTTTAGTGGATCGAGACCTTCTCTGGGAATTACTTGGGATGATGGGATCTTTTAAAACTTATAAGATTAGAGATCAAACTAAATGGAAACTATTTTACAAGGAAAATTCATAATACACTAAACAACCTCTGAACCCTTTAAATAATGATAACAATGTTAGATGAAAGCTCAGAGCTTGGATATTAGTTTTGGAAAATGAGAAGGGTCGCCGAATCCAAGTTTTGGGGAAACTAATAAGTTTCTGAGTATGTTGGTACTCTTCGCTCGATGAGCAGTTTGTTGTTTGGCTATCTAAAGGATAAGCCGGGGGAACTATAAGTTTCCAAGTACATTGGTACTCCTTCGCTCTTTGAGCAGTTTATTTAGCTATCCAAAGGATGAGCCGAGAAGCTTCACTGATGCGTGAGACTTCGTGAAAGCATGGAACTTCACTGAAGCATGAGACTTCGTGAAAGTGTGAAAATTCACTGAAGCTTAAGACTTCGTGAAAGCAGAAACTTCACTCAGGCGAGAGACCTTGTGGAGACGGGAACCTTCGCTGAAGTGGGAGACTTTGCGCAGGCGTGAAACTTCACCGAAGCGTGAGACTTCGTGAAGGTGCGGGACTTCATTGAAGCGGGAGACTTCATGAAGGCGCGAAACTTCACTGAAGCGTGAGACTTTGTGAATGCGTAAAACTTCACTGAAGCGTGAGACTTCGTGAATGTGTGAGATTTCACTGAAGCGTGAGACTTCATGAAAGTGTAAGACTCCATTGAAGCGTGAGACTTCATGGAAGCGTGAGATTTCATCGTCGTTTACCCTAGGGAAAACGACAAGGAACATTTGTTTAGTTAGACACGTGTGCGTTGGGAGGACGATACATTGTTTGACTAACCTTATCGCCTAACTTCGTATCTTGAGATTTTGATGATTTGATATTGGTGAACATTGTTATGTTATTTGTTGAATTGTTGAGATATTGAATATTGTGTTGTTACTAGAGATTCGATAACATGCGATGTATATACCTTAGGGTAGGCAATGCAGAATTTATATGTATATATACAACATATATATATACCCCCTTGCTCTTCACATGTTGCTTGTATTATCTATTATATTCTGTGAGTTGACCCTCGCGCCTTGGCTTTGTGTTCATGTTTGTGTTTGGGCGGTCGGCCTGCTGCCAGACGTTCAACAGCTGATTCGTGATGGTTCGTCGTTCGGGGAGGACCCAGAGCGAAATGACTACTACTGAGCCTTCGACGTGGACCCGGACTTTATGCAGGATTGGATGAGGGTCGATGTTAGGGGTGTAGTATATCGGGTGTCGTTGTCATAGCTCTGATTGTTATTTCTTATTTTGGGGCAGGGTAGGTCCCCGACTATTAGCTTGTTGTGTGGTTTTCTTCCATGAGGATCACAGGGAGTTTGTCGAACGTAGGAGGTCTTTTGGAGGCCGTTCTGGGCTAACTTACTTTCTCGGAGGACTGTATTTATAAAACTTATGACTCTGGCTATGGGTCGCACTTGTTTGCCGTTGGGCAATACTTTTAGTTATTTGATGTTATTTCCCGTCACTTGAGGACACTCGTGACGATGTTTCTAGTTGCAGCGAGGGCTGTACTTATATCCTATGTTAGTCGCTGTTAATCGCGATTGAGTTGAGTCTTTATTTCGACAAGTCTTTTTATTTAAACAAAACGAAAAAAAATATACGTGCTTTTCGGCTTTATTTGATTTTTGGTTACTAAAGTGACGCCACCGAAATCGGGGTGTTACATATGCTACCTACTTCATGACATATCACATATTTACAGCATAGAGTCTTCATCAAATAGTAGCAAGCTCTGACGACAGTACATTAGTGTTTGATCCAACAACTATAGAAGCTCTGTGAACTCCACGTTCCAACGAGCCGCAACAGCTACCTTTCACTCAAAGAAGATTCGGAAGTATAAAGGGACGAAGTGAAGACTAGAAGAGGTAGCGTTTATGCTCACATGGATTGAGCTTTATGATCAAATCACTTTAGCGTGAAAAGAAGCCTTAGTGCTCAACCTCAGACATCGATGATGCGCCTCATGATCATATCATTCATCATTCTTTACAGTTACATTCTTTTCTATCTCTATATGTAATCGAACATAAAGCCTTAGCTTAGAGTTGAAAATCTCCTAAATGCTTTATGCTCATGGACTTAATTGATCCATTATCCTTCTTAGAAGAAGAGATTTTATAGTAGAAGAAAACGATCTTGAGAATTTTTTTTTTTGGTATAAGTCCTGTCTAATACTGGTAATGGAGGAGTCCTGTCCAATACTTAGTGCCTGAAGAGGTAGTGAAATAATACTTGGAGGAGTCCTGGATAATACTCATTAGGAGGAGTCCTTATAAACTCAATGCTTGAAGAGGCAGTGAAACAATACTTGGAGGAGTCCTGGATAATACTCATTAGGAGGAGTCCTTACAAACTCAATATGCTTGAAGAGAGAGAGAAATAATACTTGGATAAGTCCTGGATAATACTCTGATGACCCTATTTTAGTAGAATTTTTAGAGTCATTTATTTGTGAGTTTTGAGTCTTTTCTCTTTGTCTCATTTAATGTTTCATGCATTATCATGCATTTTTACATTTCTTTGAGTTTTTGTTTGGTTTTCGTAATTTTGTAGTTTTATAGTGACCTTTCTTGCATATTAAGTAAGTTTATGACTTGCATGTATTTTCCACTCTAATTTGAGGACCTTTGTGCTTTTAACCCTTTGGACTTCTAGATATTTTTCCTTGGCTTGTGCTCTAAGTGTTTCAGCTGATAACTCATGAAGAGGGAAGACCAAAAGCATGGAGAATTGATGGAAGCATTTAAAGGGGAGTTACAAGGAAGTTTTAAAGCCATCAGAATGTGTGGCTGGCGCTCAAGCGCCCATGTATGGCGCTCAAGCTCCAGCCTTCCAAATGCAGGCCTGCTAGCTTCTGCCTAGGGAGCGCTCGGGCACCCCAGGGCAGCGCTTGAGCGCCCCTGTTCGCCCATTTTCCCTATAAATAAAGCTTTTGTCATTTTATTCAGAACTTTTGATCATTTCCTTAGAATTTTACCAAGTTTAGAAGCTGAGGAAGAGCTTTGGGGCTTGTGGGAAGCTTCCAGCTTGTAATTTCTCAGGTTTCTTTACATTTCATTGTATGGATTTCCTAGCCATGAGTGGCTAGTTTACTGTTTGTTTTGGGTTTAAGTGATTTCATGAAACTCTAGTTGTTAATTCCTATTCCTATGCTTTTGTCCTTGATTTAGCCTTGTATTTCAGTTCTATATTGCATGATTAACTTGAGTGCACACTTGATATAAGCTAGACCATAATCATATATCGGAAGATTGTTGTGGTTTAGGGACTTGAATTGAAATCGATCCTTCTATGCTTGCTACTAGGAATAGAGTAAGGGTTGGGTTTTGTTGGCCTGAATTTGCATGCTCTAAACCTCAAATGAATGATTAAGTACACAAGGAATTGAGCTTTACTTGTAGTTTGAGTGAATTGCTTATGTGAGGAATCAATAAGTAATTATATAGGCTAGAGCAACAAGGTAAAAATCAAGGTTTCACATGCATAGGATAGGTGGACTAGAGTGGATTGGCTGATCAAAAAACCTGAAGCATTTCCATCAATTGATATTTTCAACTTATTTACTTTAGCTTATTTTGCAAACTCTTTCTCACAATCAACCAAATACAATTCTGGAATTTTCTTGCTTTCAAAACTCACAAGCTTCAAGCTTAAACCATAATTATCACTCACAATCCTTGTGGTTCGATAATTTAAAACCGGGTAATTCTGTACACTTGCGGAAGAACCAACAAGTTTTGGCGTCGTTGCCGGGGATTGTTTGTCGTTTTCAGTTTAAGTTAAGAGTTTGTAGTTTTCTTAAAAATTTCATTGAATAGGTGTTACTAACCTTTTCTTTAGCTTTGTGATTTCAATTTATGCAAGGTAGGCTTGGAACTGAGTCATTGGTGTTCGATCCGGAGCCTGAGCATACTCTCCCCCGTCGTCGAGCCTAGCAAAGACTTGACGCCATGGTTGCCCAAATGACGGAAGAGGAGATGCAAGCGCACATAGACACGAGGGTGCATGAGGCCCTCGCCCAAAGACTTATAGAGCAAGAGGCAGAGAATGCCAACCGCTCTTTAAGAGACCTCACCATGGCTGCCATGAGTTACGACTATCTCGACAACATTGTTTTCCCCGATGGCATGGGAAACTTTGAGCTGAGGCCGACATTTATCAATTTGGTGAGCCAAAATCAGTATGGTGGAGGTGCCCTTGAAGATCCTCATGCACACATGGAGCGGTTCATCCGCAATTTCAACGCTTATAGAGTGCAAAATGTCTCAGCGGATACAATCCGCTTGAGCTTGTTTCCATTCTCATTGAGGGACACAACCGAATAGTGGTTGAACTCACAGCCCCAAGGTAGCATTACATCTTGGGATGATCTAGCCGAAAAATTCACCATGAGATTTGTTCCAAGGGCCCCCTTGAGAAAGCAAAAGAATGATATTATGACATTTGCTCAATCCGCTGATGAAAATCTTTATGAAGCTTTGGAGCGATTCAAGAAGTTCTAGAGGATGTGTTCACAACACAACCTCACCCAAGCTGAGGAAATGGCAAAGTTTTATGATGGTCTCCAATATTCTTCGAGGTTTGGTTTGGATGCGGCTTCAAATGGAGAGTTCGATGCCCTTCTTCCACAAGTTGGGTATGAATTGATTGAAAAGATGGTTGTGAGAGCCATGAACTCTAATAATGAACGCCAAGCCCGAAGAGGAGTCCTTGAAGTTGAAGCTTATGATCAACTCATTGCCTCCAACAAGCAACTCTCCAAGCAAATGGCTGAAATTCAGAGTCAAATGAAGACGACCAAGGTGATCGGTGGTAGAATTGCCAAAGTGGAGTGTGTGACTTGTGGAAGACCACACGATAGGGAAAGCTGTACCGAGACTAGACCGGAAGAGGAAGTCTAGGTGATGGGTCAATATCGTAATGACCCATTTTCAAATACTTATAACTCTGGACGGAGAAACCACCCCAACTTCTCTTGGAGGCAAAGCGACAATGGACAAGGTGGTAACTTTCAAAGGCAATTTCCTAATCAAGGTGGCCAAGGCGAAACTTCATGACAGCCACAAGAGCGAGGTGAAGTTGATGGTGGTGGTAGCAAGAAGAGTTTGGAAGAGTTGGTTGAGACTTTCATCAACCGAACTGAGAATAATTACAAGAACCAGGAGGCAGCTATAAAATAACCTTGAGAATCAATTTGGCCAGCTGGCCAAACAAATAATTGAGAGACCTCTAGGAAAATTTCCATCCGACATTATCCCCAACCCAAAGCAGGAGAATGCCTCTATATTGACCACTAGGAGTGGTAGAGCGATGAATGAGCTGAAAAGAAAAGCAGAGGGCAAACAGAGAGAGGTGATAGTAGAGGAGGAAGTTATTTTGCCACTCAAAGCTAAAAAGAAAGATGATCCTAATCCTGGAACTAGCGTGGTTCTGTTTCCTAGAGCATTGGAAAAGAAGAAGTTATACAAGAAACTCTCAAAGTTAATGGGGGTTTTTAAGAAACTCCACATTAACATACCTTTTGCCGATGCTATGGACCAAATGCCTATATACACGAAGTTCATGAAGGAAATCTTACACAAGAGAAGAAGGTTGAAGGATGTTGAGGAGACTGTGTTGTTAACCGAGGAGTGCAGTGCCATTTTGCAGCGAAAGATGCCAAAAGGAGAATGGATCCCGGAAGCTTCACTATTTCGGTGGAGGTTGAAGGTGTATCGGAGGTTGAGGCCCTGTGTGATCTAGGAGCGAGCATCAACTTGATGCCACTTACCATGTATGAGAGGCTGAACCTAGGAGAGGTTACTCCAACCATGCTCTCCTTGCAAATGGCGGACCGATATTTGAAGACTCGATATGGTATAGTGGAGGATGTGATGATAAAAGTCGATAAATATGTCTTCCCGATGGATTTTGTTGTGCTTGACATGGAAGAGGATGAGAAGATTCCTCTTATTCATGGGCGACCATTCTTTGCTACCGGAAGAGCCAAGATTGATGTTGACAAAGGCCATCTAATCCTCCGAGTAGGGAAGGACAAGGTTAGGTTCTCGGTTTTCAACCCCCTCTTGGAGACTAACGTTGTCGAAGACTTTGTTTGTGAAGTAATCAAGATTTTGCCCAAGAAAGTGGAAGAGACCCCCAAGGTGAAAGAAAAAGATGTTGAGTTCCATCCGGCTCTCATCAAGCTTGTTAGAGGAAACAAGTATGGAGAAGTTTTCCCTTGCGAGTTCTCTTGTCAAGGAGGAAAAAGTGAGTGACGATGAGTTAAAAATCAAACTCTTCCCTTATTCCTTGACAAAGGGAGCAAGAGCATGGTTTGATGAGCAACAAGATATAGCCTCATGGGAGGATTTGTTTCAAAGGTTTTGTGCAAGGTTCCTTCCTTACACTTGTGGAAATTCACTTGAGAATAAGGAATATCCTTCCTAACACCAAAGGAAGGAGAGTCTACCTAGGACTATAAGTTAGGGCTAAATGGGAGACAACCTATGGTTTATTTATGCTTTCATATGCTTTAGGTTAGTAGTTTTTGTTTTTGAAAAAAAAAAGGATAAAAAAGCAACTTTGAATTGGGTTGGGCGCTCAAGCACCATGGGCTGGCGTTCAAGCGCCAACTCAACAGAAACATTGAGTTTCTGGAGCATCTAGTGGCGCTCAAGCGCTCATGACTAGCGCTTGAGCGCTTAGAACACGCACAATACCAATTTTTGTTTTGTTTTAAACTCCCAGAACTCTTCATTTTCCCACTCTTAACTCTCCTTCCTTCATAAAAAAACGCACCCCACACTCTCCAAACCCCATTTCTACTTCCCACTTCTCTTTTGCACACACTTTGGCTCTCCCCTTTTGCTTCCAAGTTGTGCATTGCATCAAGTTCATTCCACTTGCACCCACTCACTCTAATTTCAAGGTAAGTTCCATCTTTCCACTTCCTTTCATCTACATTCATGGGTTTTGTAGTGCATGACTCTATAGGGTTGTGGGTGAGAGATTCTAAGCTTGTGCAAGTTGGGTTGGATTTGTTTGTGCTATTCATCGGTGATTTGTGCCAAAATTAGTAATGGGTGTGAGGATTTTTTAGAGTTGGGTAGTTAGGAGGTCTCTTCTAGGTGTTTGATATAATGCTCCAATGAGTTTTTCTAGTCGATTTTGGGCAAGTGCTTTTGTGGTTACTCTCCTTTCTTTGCCAAATTCACTAGAAAGCTTGTTGGGTTTCTTTAGGGGATTAAGTTTTTAGTTTTGTGAATATTCTTTCTCTTTGTTTTTATTTTTGACTAACGATTTAGTGTGGCTTGTGTTTATGCTAACCTTGAGCAGATGCCGGCTAAAAGAGCTCGGAACAACACAAGAACCATTGCTTCTTCCTCCTCCTCTCCTCAATTTGATCGCTCCCACTTCCTTTCTTTCAAGAAGGAAGAGTTTTACATGAATGTGCTTGTGCACTTGGATTGTGTGAAGGAGCGAGGAGTCTTTTATAGAGAAGGGCGGATTGACCCCCTTAGCATCTAAGAGGCCATGTAGACTAGGAAATGGAAGGTGTGGGTGACTCCCACACTTGTGGCTTGTGAAGTGATGACTAGGGAGCTCTTTGCAAACTCCTACTGTGGTGATCAAGACAATAAGCCGGATCCCCCTACTTTTTCCTCTTGGTTCAAAGGTAACACTATTGGGTACAAGCCGAAGGGCATTAGGAGGGTTCTTGGTCTCCTTACTGAAGATGTTGAGAGAACTCTCTTCCCTTGAAAGAGCACCTACCATGATCTGCTTAGTGATTATTCATTTGAGTTCCGGAGGGACCTGAGGATGGTTGTGGTTAGGCTTGGGTAGAATTGGCAAACAGATGAGAAGGGTGACATCACCTATGTACTGAGGACAAACTTGACACCGCTGGCGCGAATCTCGGCAGAGTTTTTGCAGGACTCTTTGTTCCCTAGTTCCCACAACACCAAGGTGAGAGCGGTGGTTCTGATTGCAATTTATTGCATTATCAGGGGCCATCCGATAGATATGGCACGTGAGTTGCAAATAAGTAACACAAGAAAGGCGGGTTTGAATTGTGTACTTGAAATTTACGTTTTAAAAACTTTGTTTTATGAAAAGAATATTAGTTCTTTTAAGAAAACGTTTAAGTATGACTTTTCGTAAATTGTTCTGTGCAGCGGAAGTTAAACAGTAAGTAAGACAGAACGATCAGCACACAGAGATTTATACTGGTTCACCCTAAACGATTGAGCTATGTCCAGTACTTGGCCACCACCAAGATTTTCACTAGCAAATATCAAGGACTTCTCCAATACAAGTATTAGACAGGACTTCTCCAAGTATTATCACGAACTTCTCCAAGTATTATGCAGGACTCCTCCTATAAGTATTGTACCGGACTTCTCCAAAATCTTACAAAGATTTATATCACTCTACGAAGATTCTCTTATTTCAAGAGTAAAGGTAGAGACTTTAAAGCACTTGAACTCTAAGTGTTTGGGTTCAGATTTGACTATTGGATCACTTGAGAGTTACTACGAAAAGTGTCAAGAGAATAAAAAGATATGACTCTTTTAAGGTACGAGGTTTTCTCTATCACTTGGCAGAATTTATGGCTTGTGTTTGACGCTTAGGAATATCTACTTGAGCTTTGAATGCTGTTGAGAAGTTTGAAAATGAATGCTTGAATTCTCAGAGTTGATTCTTATTGCTTCAGATCTTCAAGAGTGTCTTAAATACTTGCTTGCTAGTGTTGTAGCTGTTGTGAGATAAAATCCAACCGTTGAGATAGCTGTTGAAGGTTGATATCGGACCGTTGATTCAAAAGGCTTGGTTGGTAGCTTCATTAAATGTTACTTCTGAAGCAAGTCTATCCTTTAGCTTAAAAGGTGATGTTTGTCAGCTAGTAGGTGGTGATAGACTTTGGGCTATTTTTCAGACATGAGACAATTTGGCAATTTGATGTTGACGGCTTGTACTTTCCCTTGTTGGTCAGCGTGCCTTTTGCTGAAGTAAATTTGTCTTCATGTGTTTTAGTTTGAATGAGATTCAAATAGTTGACATTGGATTTGAATGTGGGACATCCGGTTGTAGTCAAACTATGACTTTGGCTCTCAAAATACTTCTTGATATATCTGACTGATGACGTGGCATTGAACGGTCAGAGTCTTCACTGGGGTACAGTAGAGGTAGAGTTACTTCTATTTTATGAGTAAATATCCTTTTAATAATTGATAGAACGTTGAAGCGTGTGACATATAGCCAAGTTTCTCCTGAAATTGAGAACGTTATCAGTAGATAAATTTTCAATGAAACTTCTACTATAAAATTTTTATGATCAAAATAAGATTTTAAAAACGTTATGATGCGTTTGAACTTAACAATCTCCCCCTTTTTGATAATGACAATTTTTATAGAAAGAGGTTATTAAAATAATAAACTCCCCCTGAGTTTAGTAAAGTTTCAAAATAATTTGAGCTTGATAGGGTGTGAGAAAAAAATTCTTTTACGTTACACCCCCTAACTTTAGTAGACTATGTTTTTAAAAACATACTCCCCCTGACTTTAGTAGGCTATGTTTTTAAAAACAAGTTATTAAGTTATTAAGCACTATATCCTACAATATCCTCCATCATCCTATCTCTTTCACAAGTTATTAAGTTATTAAGCATTATATCCTACAATATCCTCCATCATCCTATCTCTTTCTCTCTTCTCCCCATTTGGCATTATTAAAAAGAGACATTCAAATAGAAACTCGACATGCATAACATAAAAACGATAAGGATAACTGAAGTACGAAGGCAACAAGGTTCAGAAATTTAAAGTGCAAATTGTCAGGAATTTAAATAACATAGAACAAAAAGGGATAGAGAGTGGCCATTAGCCAAAACGATGCAGGAGCAGATCAATCTTGGAGGCCTGATCAAAGAAGAGATTGTTCATTTGATTCTTATGATCTTCAAAGTCGCTCCGCCAAACAAATTGCGCTTCCAAAGGTTGCTCCATGTTCTCTTGCTCATGCCCTTGATCATCATCAACATTAGAAATTATGAGTTTCTCTTCAACATCTGCATTGTTCAGCGAAGCTGAACATTCACCATCTTCCTGAAGTTTTCCTTTGCCTTTGACAATATGAAGTTTCTCTGGACGCAGAAGGATGTCTGGAATGTTCCTTGGCAGCAAAATGTAGACCCAATTGCCCAAGTAAACAATTAAAGCAGTTAACCTGTTCAGGAGAGAGTAGGAAAGTGTGCCAACATAACCTTCAATTGCACAAACTTGTCATTCATCCCAGTCCAGTACCTTGCGTGCTTCCAAAAGGAATTTGTAGCCAACATCTGATGATCTCTTCCAAGAGACAGACACAGTACGGTCGGGAGTCTTCTCAATTCTCTTAATCAGTTTTTCTTGAAAGGCCTTGAAGTTTGCCTTGGTTGACCCTGCAGTGCGCCTGCGCTTAATGGCATAGGACACTAGCGTCTGAAGACGCCTCTTTCTCGCTTGAGAAAGAATGCAGACTGTACCGGGCTTTGATTGAGGTTTTGGGGTGCTTTCTAATGTTGAAGCTTGCTGATTGTTTTGAAGAGGTTGATCAATTTGGGTTGTCAAGGTTAATGGGAAGAGGTTGAACAGTTGAGAGTTTGGCTTGGCTTGTTGAACGGTGCGTTCCTCATCGGAGGAATCCAAAGTAGTGATAGGAGAGAATTTTGGTGAACTGTGATCAGTGGGATTCACAGTGAGTTCTTCTTGGTTTGAGGAGGGTGAAAGTGGTTTTGGTGAGTTGTGTGGTCTTGTGGTGTGTTATGGTGGTGTGGATCATATGAATCACCAAACAATGAATTGACAAATTCTTGATTGGAAATTTCAGTGGTTACCTCGTGATGTGGAAAGTTGGAATCTATGGATTTTGCAATGGTGGTGTGAATGATGAGATCTTCTTCATCAACAGGTTCATCAGGTTCATTTGCTAGAATCTTCCTTTTGGAGTAGTGAGACTGTTGAACTTGTACGGTGGAATCATCATCATACTGCTTCCTCAATCGTTTAAGTTTTCTCTTACGTTCTGCAAGCTTGCCAGCAGGAGATGCTTGCCCAGATCTTGTTCTTGAAGCAATAGGATGAGAACCAGACTGTACTGGAACTCCACCTTTGATGATTCTGATGGACCGTTCCTTAGTAGGCGCCTTGGGCACGTTCCTGGACTGTTCTGGCTCGTCCTCAGGAAACAGTACGATTCGCAAAGCAGGAGAGACAGTTCTTTTGCTTGAAATCATACTGGTTTGAGCTTCCAGCGCCTTCAAGGTTTTCACTTTCTTTTTGCCACCCTTGACGGTTGTGTCAGTTTTCTCCTTTTCTCTTACAGCTCTTCTCTTCTTTGTCAGGTATTCATCAGGAACCTCTGAATCATCATACTTGATGTTCATTTTGCTTACATCTCCTAGCTTGATAGGAGTGGGCCAGATGATATCCTCTTCTATTCGTTCTTCCTTGTTTGCTAGAAATTCAGCACTAATCCCTCTCTTCTCAAAAATCACGGTCAGTAGGGACCCAAAGGGAAGAAACCCTTTTCCCATATCTAGGAAATTTATCAAGTAATTCCACATCAAATGAGCAGGATTTACCTTTACCTTCTTCTCAATCTTGTAAAGGGCATACCTTGCATGTGCATTAACATGTCCTCTTGCACCATCTTTGGGAAGTACAACTTGCTGATCACAGCATTGTTGAACTTGAGCTCGTCCCTGAGATTGCTCACTTCCACTATCAAGGGATCTTCTTGATTTTTCCAGATGCACCGGTAGTCCTCTGTCTTTGACCACAAAGAAGAAGACATACACCAAGAGCTTCAATGATTTTGTTGAAAGCCCTTGACCGAATGGTTTCAAGATTCTTCACCACAACGCAATCATAAAATTCTTTGACAAGAGGCACATAGACCTCTCGCTGTGCAATGTTATACACCGTCTCCCAGTCTTGATGGAAGAGGTCACTGAGTCCATCCATTTTCCCAAAAGCAAATACCTTCATATCAAGGTATCTTGGTGAAACCAGAGCGTTATCACCCAGCTTCTCAGTCTTCACTGCACCAATTTCTTGGTTCTGAACAGATCAATATTGGTTGATCCTCACGACTCTTCTCTTCAGAATCTCCATTTCAGCCTTTGAGTAGGGTGCCTTTTCACCTTTCTTGGAAGGAGCCTTAGAGCCGGTTGCAAGAACTCCGACCATTTGGACTTGAAAAGAGGAAAAATTTGCAGAGAAAGGAAGTTGCTTTTCTTGGAGGTGAGAGAGTGTATTTTGCAAGTGAGATAGCGTAAGGTAGGTTTACAAAATCTTTAAGAGATATATTGATTTGGAATATGGATTGACGGTTTTGGAAGGAAGTACAAAAAGCGGTTTTTCCTTGAAAAGAGAAAATATTAAACAAATGAGTTGGGGTTACACGCGCCATAAAGGCTGACTGAGTAACTGTTGAGCATTGAATGTGAGGTGATTTTTCACAAAAGAACTGTTGAAGCACGTGCCACGGAAATGATGACGTTGAACTTTTGACAATAATTTTTCAGGAAAGGTTGAACAGTAGCAATTGTAAATTCATAGTACGATACAACATGCATGCAATTGGCCTAGTTCTTTCTGAGATGACTTCTGAACTGTACTCCGTTAATTCATAGAATGATACCTGCAAAATAGTAAACTTGCATTTCTATACCTTCAGTGTGCATATTGCATATTGATTCTTTCTCTTAGATCAGAGAATCTGCCTTCCAGTAGGGGTTTAGTAAAAATGTCAGCAAGTTGATCTTCAGTATGAACATATGACATATCAATTTTCCCTTTCCCAACTAGATCTCTGATGAAATGATGCTTAATCTCAATGTGCTTTGTTCTTGAGTGTTGAACTGGATTTTTCGCAATATTTATAGCACTTGTGTTATCACATAGTAAAGGTACGTGATCTTCATGAATGCTATAGTCTTCAAGCTGATGCTTGATCCATAGAAGTTGAGTGCAACAAGAATTTGCTGCTACATACTCAGCTTCAGCAGTGGATATAGATATGGTGCTTTGCCTTTTGCTAGACCAAGAGACTAAACAGTTTCCTAGAGAATGACATCCTCCACTAGTGCTTTTTCGTTCTACTCTATCTCCAGCACAATCAGCATCACAGTATCCACTTAACCTGAAATCACTACCTTTCTCATACAATAGACCAAGATTAGCAGTGCCTATTAGGTATCTAAAAAATTGTTTAACAGCACTGAGATGAGATTGTTGAGGATTTACCTGGAATCTAGCACACAGGCAAACACTGAACATGATGTCCGGTCTGCTTGAGGTAAGGTACAGTAGAGATCCTATCATTCCTCGGTACGATGTTGGATCAACCGGTGAGCTTTCACCATTCTTGTCAGGAACAGTGTTTGGATACATAGGAGTGCTCATTTTGTTTGAGTTTTGCATGTTGTATTTCTTGAGCATATCCTTTATGTATTTGGTCTGATGTATGTAGATCTTGTCATTTTCTTGCTTGATTTGAAGACCAAGAAAGAATTTTAGTTCCCCCATCATACTCATCTCGAATTCGCTTTGCACGAGAGTTGAAAATTCCTTGCATAGATTATCACTAGTAGCTCCAAAGATGATATCATCGACGTATAGTTGTACAAGGATGTAGTCATCTTTCAGTTGCTTTCTGAATAGGATGTTGTCAATCTGTCCTCTAGAGAAACCGTTCTTCATGAGAAAGCTGCTTAAGCGATCGTACCAAGCCCTTGGCGCTTGTTTTAGTCCATAGAGAGCTTTCTTGAGTTTGAACACATGCTCGGAGGAAGATGGTTCCTCAAAGCCTGGAGGCTGCTTCACATAGACTTCTTCTTCTATTACTCCATTTAAAAAAGCACTTTTGACATCCATTTGATATAGTTTAATGGATTGTTGATATGCAAAGGCTCAGAGAATACGAATAGCTTCAATTCTGGCCACTGGAGCAAAGGTTTCAGTGTAATCAATTCATTCTTGTTGATTATATCCTTGAGCTACCAGTCTTGCTTTGTTCCTTGTCACTTTTCAATTTTCATCCATCTTGTTTCTGAAAATCCACTTGGTACTGATGATTGATTTTCCTTTTGGTTTGGGTACAAGTATCCAGACTTCGCTTCTTTCAAATTGATTCAATTCTTCTTGCATTGCTAGAATCCATCTTTCATCTTGTAGGGCTTCTTCTACAGTTTTGGGTTCAATTTCTAAAATGAATGCACTGTTGGATTCTTCTCTAAAGGCTGACCTTGTCTTGACTTTTTCTGAGACTCTTGCAAAATTTGTTCTGGTGGATGATCTGTTTTGTACTTCCACTCCCTTGGTAGAGAAATACCACTTGAGGTCATGACTTGATCGGGCTGTTCTTGAGCTTCTGATTGTGGAGCAGTGGACTGTACTTTAGGTGAGATGTCTGAAGGTTGAACTTCTTTGGAGATACCATCATCTTCTTGATCAGATATGTCAAGGTTTAGAAAGTCTCTTTCTAAACGATCAGTTGATTCGGTTGAGTGATCATCAAACTTGACATTGATGGATTCTTCTACTGCTTTCGTTCTAGATTTGTAAACTATGTACGCTTTAGAATGAGTAGAGTATCCTAAGAGAATTCCTTGATCAGATTTGTTGTCGAATTTTCCAACGTTGTCTTTAGTATTGAGTATAAAGCATTTGCACCCAAAAGGATGAAAGTACGAAACCGTAGGACGTCTTCCACGCCAGAGTTCATAAGGAGTTTTGTTCAACATGGGCCGCATGGATATTCTGTTCTGAATGTAGCATGCAGTTTCAATAGCTTCAGCCCAAAAATATTTGGGTAAAGAAGTTTCACTCAGCATCGTTCTTGCCATTTATTGAAGTGACCTGTTCTTCCGTTCAGCTACTCTGTTTTGCCGAGGAGTTCTAGTAGCAGAGAATTGATGAGTAATGCCTTCTTGTTCACAGAATTTTTCAAATTCTTCGTTTACAAATTCTCCTCCTCGATCACAACCAAAACATGTAAAATCAAATTTGATATTATGTTTTGGCAGACCACGTACTAAGTCATTACTTATGATTTTAGTGATGGTCCTTAAGGAAGCATGCTCTAGCTTCCTGTGCCAAAGCCATGTATTGTCCTCTGATGATACTAGACATGTTATATTTTGATTTTCTAGGTTTTTCAAGTTCGTCTTATATAGATTCCCTTGTCTCTGAGCATCAAAGATGATCTTGTCATCGGTATCAGTGACACTACACTTCACTTTATTAAAGGAAACAGTGAACCCACTATCACATAATTGACTTATGCTAAGTAGATTATGTTTTAATCCTTCAACCAACAGAACATTACTGATCACAGGAAGAGGTTCCTTACCAACATTACCTTCCCCAATAATGAGTCCCTTCTGATTTCCTCCAAAGGTAACCGATCCACTATTTCTTCTAGTTTGGATCTTTGAGAACATAGACTTTTCTCCCGTCATGTGACGCGAGCAACCACTGTCCGGGTACCATTGTTGGCGTTTCCTTCGTTCTGTTAAATAGGTCTGCAACGGAGATAATTGATTCTTTAGGTACCCAGATTTTCTTGGGTCCTGAGGGGTTAGTAGTAACTTTTGAGGGAACCTTCTTCTCATAGAAAGTTTTTCGTTCATCTCGCTCAATCTTACAGTTTACAACAAACTTACTTTAACTAGACTCAGATGATGTAAAAGATATATCAGACATGCATTCACTGGATGAGGCTGATTCACTACGAAATCCTAGTCCACTTTTATCATACAGTTTGCGACTAGTTCCACATAGTTTAACTAGATTATCATGTCCTATAGTAAATGTGGATAGATCATCTATTAGTATTTTAACTCTTTTCTTTAGAGAGGTTACTTCCTTAACAGAATCTTGTTCTTTTAAAGCAGTATTTTCTTTAACTACATGATCTTTTTCTATTAAAACTTTTTCATGCTCAACTTGTAATTTAGCAAACTGTTTCTTCAAAGCTTTGTACTTTTTAGATAGAATATATGAATGCTCAAGTAATTCATTAAATTCTTCTTTGAGATTTTCAGATCTTACCTCATCATCTTCATCGTTTGAGCTCTCTGCAGATGCCATAAAAGCGAAGAGTGCATCATCATCTTCGTCTTCATCTTCATCTTCTGAACCGTCCTGAGATTCATCCCATCCAGCAGCTAGCACTTTCTTTTACTTGTAGAAGAGTTTCTTGCCTGATTTCTTTGCAAGTCTTGGACAGTCCGGTTTGATGTGTCCTGGCTTTTTGCACTCGAAGCAGGTGATGTTGCTTTTATCTATGTTTGAGCCACCTTCACCTTTCTGAGTGAACGGTTTCTTTTTCATGCTCGGATCCCTTTTGTTGTCCTTCCTTGATGTTCCTTTTCCTTTTTGTTGTTTGATCCACATTCTTTTGAACTTTCTGTTGAAGAGGGCTTGTTCATCATCTGACATTTCTTCTGAGGATTCTTCTTCAGATTGTTCTATTGTTTGAATGGCCTTTGAACTGTTTTCATTAAAAGCAATGTTCTTCTGCTTCTTCGATCCTTCGTCATGAGCCAGCTCTATCTCATGAACCTTCAGAGATCCTAGGAGGTTTTCCAATCTCAAGGTGCTGAGATCTTTAGCTTCTTGAATGGCTGTGACCTTGGGTCTCCATCTTCTGGGGGGGCATCATAGAATCTTCGTGATTTGATCAACATTTTCGTATTTACGATCAAGATTCCTCAGCCCATTGACGATGGTTTGGAATCTTCCAAACATGTCATCAATGCTTTCGTTTTCCTTCATCTTGAAGGTTTCATATTCAGCCACGAGTAGACTTACTTTGGCTTGTATGACATTTGTCGTACCTTCATATGCCAACCCTAGAGCTTCCCAGACTTCTTTGGTCGTTGCTAAGCCATCAACCTTATCCAATTGAGATTTGCTTAAAGCACACAGTAGGAATAACTTAGCTCTAGCATTAAGTTGATAATCCTTGGGTTATGCTTCTGTCAGTTGATCCTTCTTTATTGGTTCTCCAGCATCATCTTTGTGAACGATATTGCCATTTGATGTCCCAGAGCCTTAGTTTGTGGATTCAATGAATAGTTGCATGTGAGTTTTCCAATAAGGATACTCAGTTCCATCAAAGAATGGAGGCCTATTGGTGGATGAGCCCGTAGCTATTGCTAAATCTTCTGCCATGGATCTTTACTCTACACCTGTTAAGATGTTAGTTTCTAGAGACTAAGCTCTGATACCAATTGAGTTGCAAATAAGTAACACAGGAAAGGGGGGTTTGAATTGTGTACTTGAAATTTACGTTTTAAAAACTTTGTTTTATGAAAAGAATATTAGTTCTTTTAAGAAAACGTTTAAGTATGACTTTTCGTAAACTGTTTTGTGCAGCGGAAGGTAAACAGTAGGTAAGACAGAACGATCAACACACACAGATTTATACTGGTTCACCCTAAACGATTGGGCTACGTCCAGTACTTGGCCACCACCAAGATTTTCACTAGCAAATATCAAGGACTTCTCCAATACAAGTATTAGACAGGACTTCTTCAAGTATTATCACGAACTTCTCCAAGTATTATGCAGGACTCCTCCTATAAGTATTGTACTGGACTTCTCCAAAATCTTACAAAGATTTATATCACTCTACGAAGATTCTCTTCTTTCAAGAGTAAAGGAAGAGACTTTAAAGCACTGGAACTCTAAGTGTTTGGGTTCAGATTTGACTATTGGATCACTTGAGAGTTACTACAAAAGTGTCAAGAGAATAAAAAAGATATGACTCTTTTAAGGTACGAGGTTTTCTCTTTCACTTGGTAGAATTTATTGCTTGTGTTTCACGCTTAGGAATATCTGCTTGAGCTTTGAATGTTGTTGAGAAGTTTGAAAATGAATGCTTGAATGCTTGAATTCTCAGAGTTGATTCTTATTGCTTCAGATCTTCAAGAGTGTCTTAAATAATTGCTTGCTAGTGTTGTAGCCGTTGTGAGATAAAATCCAACCGTTGAGAGAGCCGTTGAAGGTTGATATCGGACCGTTGATTCAAAAGGCTTGGTTGGTAGCTTCATTAAATGTTACTTCTGAAGCAAGTCTATCCTTTAGCTCAAAAGGTGATGTTTGTCAGCTAGTAGGTGGTGATAGACTTTGGGCTACTTTTCAGACATGAGAGAATTTGGCAATTTGATGGTGACGGCTTGTACTTTCCCTTGTTGGTCAGTGTGCCTTTTGCTGAAGTAAATTTTTCTTCATGTGTTTTAGTTTGAATGAGATTCAAATAGTTGTCATTGGATTTGAATGTGGGACTGTAAGACCCGGATTTTCAGAACAATTTAATTTCCGACTCACACGTAGAATCAGTGTAAGCGTGATAGGAGTTTGACATTTGAGAAAGATTAATGAAGAAGAAAGTTCAGGAATTGCTTGAGGAATGTTGCGTAGTTGTTTTCGGAATTAGTGCGAGTCGTCTGCACACCTGCCTTATGGCGAGCGTGTCCAGAATAGGCTATTTCGCTCTTAAAGCAACGTTTTGAGTGAGCTTTCGAACTCTCGGAAAATTTAAAGATTCTCTTTATTTTTCCATCGATCAGCGTTTCATTTCGGAACTCTGGACTATACGCACGATAGGTTTCACTTTTCGGATGTCCGCCGACGCTAATTTCTTTGCTTCGAAACCCTATTTTCGAGCAATGGATGAAGAATTTTTCTATTCGGGACTTCTAACGAAGATTCCGTCCGCGCAGCCAGACTTGTTTCGACGTTTCCAATCTTTCTTCAGTTGGAAGTTTTGTCGTTTGAGCATCACAGCAAAAAGTAGTTTTTCGGGGCAGATTAACCGACACCGCTTTTGAGTTTTTCGATATCGTTTTTCCCAAATCCTAGATATTTGTTTTGAGTTCTGGAATTCTGACGCTAGAATCTCTCTTAGAATTCCACGGTGTTCGTGCTGCAAAAATCGGAATCGCGAAATTTTCATTTTCCCGCGATTTCGCCCGCCTATAAATAGCGCGAAAAAGCAAAATCCTCTCATTTCTTTCCTCAAAGGGCCGCGAGTTTGGAGAGCAAGGGGGAAGAGGAATTTTCGCGAAATCTTGACCAATCTTCGTGCAGTTCGTCCCTACTTCTAGGTATCAAGGTAACTAACACGATTCCTACCTCTGATTGTTGTTTCTGTTGCGTTTCGGAAGTCGTTTCTGTGCTCACAGTTTTGAGCTTTTTCTAAAATGGTCCGATTTCTTCGATTTCTTGGTTGGGTTATGTTCCTTACGTTCCCCTGAGTCTAAAACCTCTGTCAGTAAACGCTGATTGTGATCCAGTTGTCCAGGATCTGAAAAACTGTTTCAAAACCCTTTTTGTCTCACATTTCGAAACTTTATTGTCGAAAAGACTTAATCTGACTTCGTGCCTTTAGGATTTGTTGTCAAGGATGTCATGAGGATCATTGCTGTCAAATTTGTTTTCAGAACTGATAACTTTGAAGTTTTGAGCCTTTATTTTGGACCAAAATGCCCCTGGATAGTCGTATTTCGGCCCGATTGTCCGAAAATTGTTCTGACAGTTTCTTTGCCTTAGTTTTACCCTAAAACTACCTTGTGAATTGATTTGATCGAAGAAAAAGAGTCGAAGCCCTTTTTCCTTTGAGGCCGTGGGTTATTACCTTTAGGGGGGAGTTTTTCGTTTTCGAAAACTTGTCCTTTCGTACCCGATTGTCGTATTCTGAAGCTTTAATGCTTTGTCTATCGTTTATGTTTTATTTTGCGATCGAACTAATCGATTTTGTTTGGTTTCTGCTTTGTTTTCCTCCGAGGTTCAGTTGAAGGAACTTTGGAATACTCAGAGCAATTGTTTGAGGAGAACTTTGTTTGCGAAGCTGGAACAGCTCGAGGTTAGGGCAACTTGCTATATTTAGCTATGATTGCATGATAGGCGTCGATAAATTCGACTTATGCTTTATCTGATGTTGTTTATGATGATGATTTATTGTTATGATTGTTTTCATAACTTATGATATTGATGATGTGTTGAATTGAGCGTTTCGACGCAACTTCGGAGTGGAGGTTCATTGATCTGGTGATCTTTGACATTTCGGGTTGGATGAACAACCCTAGGCAAGTCCGAATGTGGGGTTTGAGACTTAGCCATTTGTTGGGATTCGTTGGAATTCCTAGACTTTCCCCGGGAAATGTATTTTGGGTGGTTGATTTTTTTGGAAACTTAGAATGATAGAGCTTTCGAAAAATAAAGACTTGGGAAACTTAGACTTTGTGAAATAAACTCATAATTTGACTAATTTGAATTGAAATCATTTTTATTAACGTTTAAGCATAGGAGAACTGAAGGGGAAAAATATTTATGAAAGGCGGGGAAAAGTCGACTTATGTTGTGGGTTTGGAGAGTTTGGAATTGGGAAAGCCATCAAGGTGGGCTATGGTGATGATTGAAAGTCACCGAGTACTCTAGTACTCCTGGTAGTGTTGTTCGAGTCGTGTTGTATTGACCGGCACAGACTCTGGGTTTTGTTTGGGCTGTGTTGTATTGACCGACACTAGACCCTCGTGTATTCTTGTTGGTGGAGTTGTGTGTATTGACCGACACTAACTCTTGGGTTGTTTTGAGTTTGGGTCGGAGCAGTTTTTGACCATCGAGATTTGATGAGTCAGATGACTCAAGAAGTCATCAAGGGTGATCGCACTCCTTTCATAATTAATTGTCTTTTGTCGCCGAATCGACATATACCTTCGGGTACAGTATATACCTTCGGGTACAGTATATCTATATACCTTCGGGTACAGTATATCTATATACCTTCGGGTACAGTATATCTATATACCTTCGGGTACAGTATATACCTTCGGGTACAGTATATCTATATACCTTCGGGTACAGTATATACCTTCGGGTACAGCATGCCTTCGGGTAACTCGGCCATTCGATGGGGGATATGATCGACTGTGTGGTTAGGATCGACCTGTTGATGTCAGGCATAGCGGAGGGAAAAGTCGACCCGCAGGGTTAGGACTGATCCGACTATGTCAAGGTTGTAAGTGACACCCGAGGGTTATGGTCGACACAATGCCAGTGTTAGGACCGACTCGATCGTGCCCAGCCTATTTCCTCCGGAACCCTCTTAATTGACGTTGCATTGACATATCATGCACTCTAACTATATTTGTTGAGGTATTGATGATTGAATTGTATTAGAGATTTGATACAATGCAGAACTTATATGTATATATACAACATATAAACATACCCCCTCTATCGCATGCTGATTGTATATCTATTGTATTCTGTAAGTTGACCCTAGCACCTTGGCTTTGTTTGTATGTTTGTGTTTGGGCGGTCGGCCTGCTGCCAGGCGTCTGTCAGCCGGTTCGTGATGATTCGTTGTGCGGGAAAGACCCGGAGCGAAATGTCTATTACTGAAGCTTTCGACGAGGACCCGGACTTCATGGCTGATCGAGGGAGAGTCGATGATAGTAGTGTGGGATATGGGTGGTTAGAGTCTTTTGAGTTGGTTGTCACTGTCATAGCTCTGATTCGTCTTACTTTTGGGACCGGGTAGGTTCCCGATATATGGCTTTTGTGTGGTTCTCTTGCTGAGGATCACAGAGAGTCTGTCGGACTATAGGGGTCTTGGGTTGAGGCCATTTTGAGGCCGACTTTCTCTTGGATAGTGGTATATTTGATGCTTTTGCGTACAGTTTTGGTTTGTATATATTCGCCTACGAGCATGTTACCTTGGAGTCACTGCGTGTGCGCGTGACGGGATAGTGCAGCAGAGGCTGTACCTTTGTATATGTTGTTTATCGGTTAGTTTAGTTGTTGGGCTTTGTTTTTATTTCTTTATTGCTTTTATTAAAAGGAAACAATCAAAAAAAAAAATTACCTGTTTTCCGCGTAAAGTTTATTTTTGGTTATTAAAGTGACACCTGGAAATCGGGGTGTTACATTGTGGTATCAGAGCTTGTCGAGTCTTTCGGGAGTCTTTGGGGAATAGGTCTTCTGTGCTAGGTTGTGTGACTCTGCAAAGAGTAAAAATTGATTGTCTGCCAAGCGATCTTCGCTTTAATTGATTGAAGTTGCTACCTAATCATATTGTATAGCTATGCATAATACTATCTTATGATTGGTACTGACTGTTTGCTAAACGAATACAGAACATGGTGAACGCAAACCAACTTGCTGAGATGGTGGCCACTTTGGTCCAAGCGATGACTGTACAAACGAATGACAATGCACAGAGGCGTGCTGCTGAGGACGCACGCGAGCTACATCTGCGTCAGAGGGAAGCATCTCTGGACCAGAACAGGGGATTGAATAATTTCATAAGACAGAATCCACCCAAGTTCACGGGCGGGACTGACCCGGACGAGGCGGATCTCTGGATCCAAGAGATAGAGAAGATTTTCGAAGTACTACAGACTAGTGAAGGGGCTAAGGTGGGCCTGGCAACTTATCTACTACTGGGCGATGCTGAGTACTGGTGGAGGGGCACCAGAGGGATGATGGAGGCAAACCATGTTGAGGTGAACTGGAATTCTTTTCGTGCTGCTTTTCTGGAGAAGTATTTTCCTGATAGTGCTCGTGACGAGCGTGAGTCGCAGTTTCTGACTCTTCGTCAAGGGAGCATGACTATTCCGGAATATGCTGCTAAGTTGGAATCTTTGGCCAAGCACTTCCGGTTTTTCCGTGATCAGGTTGATGAACCCTATATGTGCAAGCGCTTTGTGGGGGGACTGAGAGCTGACATTGAGGACTCAGTGAGACCGTTGGGGATTATGAGGTTTCAAGCTTTGGTTGAGAAGGCCACCGAGGTGGAACTTATGAAGAATAGGAGGATGGATCGGGCTGGAACTAGGGGACCAATGAGGTCAAGTTCCCGGAGCTATCAAGGAAAAGGAAAGTTTCAGATGAAGAAGCCTTATCAGCGTCCTATAGGGGAAGGTTTTACCCCGGGACAGTACAAACCGATGACCATTGCTACTGGAGGTGCAGGGAATCAAACCGACAACAAGGGTGTCACATGTTTCAGGTGTGGGAAGACTGGACATTTTGCTGACAAGTGTTCAGCGACTGGACCAAGATGCTTTAATTGCAACCGAGTGGGGCATCTAGCCGTGGACTGTAAGGTGCCCAAGAGGGAGCCATCCGTTAACACTGCAAGGGTAAAGCGCCCTGCTGCTAGAGGAAGGGTTTATATCATGGACGGTGAGGGAGCTGAGGGGTTAACCGGAGGAGAGCGTAAGAACGATGGTAACCTTCTACCCATTCTTTCGCATTCCAGTATAATACGCTTCATTACTCTCGTAGCGTGTGCAACACGCCTAACTTAGTTATACTGTTTGAGCTTTGACCTTACAGTTATTACACCTATTAAGAATTTATTTGACTGCTACTCGTGTTTTAACTATAGAAGTTACACGAGGTTTAGAATAACACACTAAGTCTAGAAAGTAGTCTTCCACCAATGCGATTATAAGGAAGCTAGTAGCTGGAGAACGAATCTTAGAGAGATTCCTTATGGGTAGTATACGTGTTATGTTGAGGGTGCGTAGTTCCGTAGCGGGACCGTTAAGGATTGGATGTTAGGATAATTGTGACTACTGAATGATAGGAACTCATTGACTGTTCCAGTGGGTTTTTCTAAATTTCCACCTTCGATGTATTAGGCCTGATCAACCTAATATTGAGGGGGTGATATTCGGAATCACAGCTGGTTATGGACTTTGATAGAAAGATGTGTAAGATGAATTTGAATTGATTGAGGATTAGTCGGATTTGGGAGGAAAGTTCGTGTTAAGCACTTGATTGTGAAAGATTAAGATTTAAATCTTTGGAATTCGATGAGTGTCGTATAGACATTGATTGGTTAGTTCGTGTGATTACTCCAAGTAGAGGTAGACTAAGTCAAGAGGTTTAATGCCGGAAAAGTATTAAGTAGTTTCTCGGAAGTTATGAAGTCATAGGTTATGTGATTACTGAGTGGAATTGTTAGAGACTAAATAAGTTGAATGTAATCAGGTTTTAGATGATAGCTTGATGGTAGCGAGATTGAGAAGAATTAACTCTGAACTAGATTGTTATAGTCGAGTTCGAGGAATAAGTTTTGCTAAGCGTTTGATTAATATGTGGAGACATTATAGTCTTAAGAGATGAATTTTCGCTTGAAAAGTGTTGAATTAATGATTAAGTTGGAGAAAGAAAGTTTTAGCATAAGTTGAATACTTGAGGTTGTTGATATGGATTCCAAGGAAATATGCTAAGATTACTAAGTGAGATTTACTAAGTTGGATTGAAATCTTAGGGTTAAGATTGAATCTTGAGAGTCGAGAATCACGTACGAGTAGGAGATCTTATGGTTGTAGGTGTGACAATAGGAGTTGAATCTTAGAAGATTGAAGACCTGAAGGTGAGTTTCGGGTTAAGACCATTGAGGTGTAGTATAAGAGAGATCTTGAAGTAAGGGAATTCTGGGTTGTGTGGAGTGTTAAGGTCGATGATCGATTGATGTTGATTATAAGGTTGCGGACATAATGAGCCATGTGATATGATTTGAATGATGTTAGCATAATAAGTTGTGGATGTGAAAGCATGACGACACTGGTCAGGTCGTTTGGGTAAGTGAAGGAGTTATAGTTTTTAAGAAACTGATATTCATTTAAGAAGTATTGAAGGATTAAAGGTCATTAGAGGACCAAACTTGGTGAAGGTTTAGGTTTTAAATCTATGAATGTCTGTCTAAGGTGTGTAGGACTTGAAGTTTGTCAGAATTTGATTGAGAAATTAAGAAGTTGATTGACGAGATGGTGATTGAGTCACAAAAAGGAAGGTGTTAGTATTAAGACGAATATCTGAGGTTGTTATATTTTGACGAGTTTCGTAGAGTTTAAGAGTCAATGGCTAGTTAAGTCCCTTGAGGTATAGTTATGATGTAATCTTCTAGAGGATAAGTCTCTATTTGTGCGAAGGGTTAGGGATTTCAGTGAGTGTAAATAGGTTTGAGTGAGGGAAGTTTCGAGGAAGAAGACGGTAAAAACGGATTGTTAGATATTAAGAGGAGGATTATCTTATAAGTTGTTGATAAATTGATGTTGAAGGGGGATAAGATTAGTGAAGGACAAGGAATAAGGACATAAGTCGAGTTTTAATTCAAATAGTGACTAAGTAGAAGTTTGATTACTTGGTGTGTGTAAAAATAGTTACGAAGTTAGAGGTGTTTTAATGGACTAGCGGTTTCCAAGGGGGAGGATTCGTCTAGAAGTTATCGAACGAACAAGTGGAGTTTTGGACTGTAGATAAAGATCACGAGGACAAGTTGAGTATCTACTTTGAGATGACAGAGAGGCACTGAGTTTAAGAAGAATTTCGGACGACCGAAAGTAAAGAAGTAAGTGGCTAAGATGGTGCGACTGCACGGAATGCCAACCGGTATCATTTCAAGCAGAGGTCCGACGCAAGTAATCGAGTCAGACGATATGAGGCTGAATGATGTTTTGTCTTTTGAGACGCCGACAGTTAGCAGTGGGGATAGAAGAGTGAAACAATTAAGGGGAGAACAGATTGCTTAAGTAAAGAGTATGAGGAACAATGACACAGGCAATACTACATGAGAATTGGAAGATAAGATCGAGGAACTGTATTCCGGACTTTCTCAGAACTCTGAGTTTCGAGGACGAAACTTTCTTTTTGGAGGGGAGTATTGTAAGACCCGGATTTTCAGAACAAGTTAATTTCCGACTCACACGTAGAATCAGTGTAAGCGTGACAGGAGTTTGACATTTGAGAAAGATTAATGAAGAAGAAAGTTCAGGAATTGCTTGAGGAATGTTGCGTAGTTGTTTTCGGAATTAGTGCGAGTCGTCTGCACACCTGCCTTATGGCGAGCGTGTCCAGAATAGGCTATTTCGCTCTTAAAGCAACGTTTTGAGTGAGCTTTCGAACTCTCGGAAAATTTAAAGATTCTCTTTATTTTTCCATCGATCAGCGTTTCATTTCGGAACTCTGGACTATACGCACGATAGGTTTCACTTTTCGGATGTCCGCCGACGCTAATTTCTTTGCTTCGAAACCCTATTTTCGAGCAATGGATGAAGACTTTTTCTATTCGAGACTTCTAACGAAGATTCCGTCCGCGCTGCCAGACTTGTTTCGACGTTTCCAATCTTTCTTCAGTTGGAAGTTTTGTCGTTTGAGCATCACAGCAAAAAGTAGTTTTTCGGGGCAGATTAACCGACACCGCTTTTGAGTTTTTCGATATCGTTTTTCCCAAATCCTAGATATTTGTTTTGAGTTCTGGAATTCTGACGCTAGAATCTCTCTTAGAATTCCACGGTGTTCGTGCTGCAAAAATCGGAATCGCGAAATTTTCATTTTCCCGCGATTTCGCCCGCCTATAAATAGCGCGAAAAAGCAAAATCCTCTCATTTCTTTCCTCAAAGGGCCGCGAGTTTGGAGAGCAAGGGGGAAGAGGAATTTTCGCGAAATCTTGACCAATCTTCGTGCAGTTCGTCCCTACTTCTAGGTATCAAGGTAACTAACACGATTCCTACCTCTGATTGTTGTTTCTGTTGCGTTTCGGAAGTCGTTTCTGTGCTCACAGTTTTGAGCTTTTTCTAAAATGGTCTGATTTCTTCGATTTCTTGGTTGGGTTATGTTCCTTACGTTCCCCTGAGTCTAAAACCTCTGTCAGTAAACGCTGATTGTGATCCAGTTGTCCAGGATCTGAAAAACTGTTTCAAAACCCTTTTTGTCTCACATTTCGAAACTTTATTGTCGAAAAGACTTAATCTGACTTCGTGCCTTTAGGATTTGTTGTCAAGGATGTCATTAGGATCACCTTTAGGGGGGAGTTTTTCGTTTTCGAAAACTTGTCCTTTCGTACCCGATTGTCGGATTCTGAAGCTTTAATGCTTTGTCTATCGTTTATGTATTATTTTGCGATCGAACTAATCGATTTTGTTTGGTTTCTGCTTTGTTTTCCTCCGAGGTTCAGTTGAAGGAACTTTGGAATACTCAGAGCAATTGTTTGAGGAGAACTTTGTTTGCGAAGCTGGAACAGCTCGAGGTTAGGGCAACTTGCTATATTTAGCTATGATTGCATGATAGGCGTCGATAAATTCGACTTATGCTTTATCTGATGTTGTTTATGATGATGATTTATTGTTATGATTGTTTTCATAACTTATGATATTGATGATGTGTTGAATTGAGTGTTTCGACGCAACTTCGGAGTGGAGGTTCATTGATCTGGTGATCTTTGACATTTCGGGTTGGATGAACAACCCTAGGCAAGTCCGAATGTGGGGTTTGAGTCTTAGCCATTTGTTGGGATTCGTTGGAATTCCTAGACTTTCCCCGGGAAATGTATTTTGGGTGGTTGATTTTTTTTGGAAACTTAGAATGATAGAGCTTTCGAAAAATAAAGACTTGGGAAACTTAGACTTTGTGAAATAAACTCATAATTTGACTAATTTGAATTGAAATCATTTTTATTAACGTTTAAGCATAGGAGAACTGAAGGGGAAAAATATTTATGAAAGGCGGGGAAAAGTCGACTTATGTTGTGGGTTTGGAGAGTTTGGAATTGGGAAAGCCATCAAGGTGGGCTATGGTGATGATTGAAAGTCACCGAGTACTCTAGTACTCCTGGTAGTGTTGTTCGAGTCGTGTTGTATTGACCGGCACAGACTCTGGGTTTTGTTTGGGCTGTGTTGTATTGACCGACACTAGACCCTCGTGTATTCTTGTTGGTGGAGTTGTGTGTATTGACCGACACTAACTCTTGGGTTGTTTTGAGTTTGGGTCGGAGCAGTTTTTGACCATCGAGATTTGATGAGTCAGATGACTCAAGAAGTCATCAAGGGTGATCGCACTCCTTTCATAATTAATTGTCTTTTGTCACCGAATCGACATATACCTTCGGGTACAGTATATACCTTCGGGTACAGTATATCTATATACCTTCGGGTACAGTATATCTATATACCTTCGGGTACAGTATATCTATATACCTTCGGGTACAGTATATACCTTCGGGTACAGTATATCTATATACCTTCGGGTACAGTATATACCTTCGGGTACAGTATATCTATATACCTTCGGGTACAGTATATACCTTCGGGTACAGCATGCCTTCGGGTAACTCGGCCATTCGATGGAGGATATGATCGACTGTGTGGTTAGGATCGACGTGTTGATGTCAGGCATAGCGGAGGGAAAAGTCGACCCGCAGGGTTAGGACTGATCCGACTATGTCAAGGTTGTAAGTGACACCCGAGGGTTATGGTCGACACAATGCCAGTGTTAGGACCGACTCGATCGTGCCCAGCCTATTTCCTCCGGAACCCTCTTAATTGACGTTGCATTGACATATCATGCACTCTAACTATATTTGTTGAGGTATTGATGATTGAATTGTATTAGAGATTTGATACAATGCAGAACTTATATGTATATATACAACATATAAACATACCCCCCTCTATCGCATGTTGATTGTATATCTATTGTATTCTGTAAGTTGACCCTAGCACCTTGGCTTTGTTTGTATGTTTGTGTTTGGGCGGTCGGCCTGCTGCCAGGCGTCTGTCAGCCGGTTCGTGATGATTCGTTGTGCGGGAAAGACCCGGAGCGAAATGTCTATTACTGAAGCTTTCGACGAGGACCCGGACTTCATGGCTGATCGAGGGAGAGTCGATGATAGTAGTGTGGGATATGGGTGGTTAGAGTCTTTTGAGTTGGTTGTCACTGTCATAGCTCTGATTCGTCTTACTTTTGGGACCGGGTAGGTTCCCGATATATGGCTTTTGTGTGGTTCTCTTGCTGAGGATCACAGAGAGTCTGTCGGACTATAGGGGTCTTGGGTTGAGGCCATTTTGAGGCCGACTTTCTCTTGGATAGTGGTATATTTGATGCTTTTGCGTACAGTTTTGGTTTGTATATATTCGCCTACGAGCATGTTACCTTAGAGTCACTGCGTGTGCGCGTGACGGGATAGTGCAGCAGAGGCTGTACCTTTGTATATGTTGTTTATCGGTTAGTTTAGTTGTTGGGCTTTGTTTTTATTTCTTTATTGCTTTTATTAAAAGGAAACAATCAAAAAAAAAAAAATTACCTGTTTTCCGCGTAAAGTTTATTTTTGGTTATTAAAGTGACACCTGGAAATCGGGGTGTTACAGGGACAACCGGTTGTAATCAAACTATGACTTTGGCGCTCAAAATACTTCTTGATATATCTGACTGATGACGTGGCATTGAACGGTCAGAGTCTTCACTGGGGTACAGTAGAGGCAGAGTTACTTCTATTTTCTGAGGAAAATATCCTTTTAATAAATGATAGAACGTTGAAGCGTGTGACACATAGCCATGTTTCTCTTGAAATTGAGATTGTTATCAGTAAATAAATTTTCAATGAAACTTCTACTATAAAATTGTTATGATCAAAATAAGATTTTAAAAACGTTATGATGCGTTTGAACTTAACAGCACAGATTATCTCGTACAGATCTACTCTCATTACAATGAGAGTAAGGACAGGCACATGCCCATTTTCCTTCACTTGATTTATCGTTTGGTTACCGAATTCAGAGGAGGAGTTGGGAGACCATCCTACACGATAGAAAAGAGATTTCCAGTTGCTCGGATTCTGAGCAAAGATCAGATTAATAAGCTGTATAAGGAATGGATGTCAAGGATGCCTCAAGGGGAAGAAGAGGAAGAAGATCCTGTAGAGCCAGCGGGTGGTGAAGAAGAAGAAGAGGAAGAGGATAATGGGGTAGTGAATGAGGTGGTAACTTCACCTGCTTGGATGGAGGCCGCCTTCGGGCGTATGTTTTTGAGACAGGGATCTTGATCTCCATGGGAGGGGTGGTAGCACGTCGGATGTAACACCCCGATTTCGGTAGCGTCACTTTAGTAACCAAAAGTAAACTTAATGCGGAAAAACGTGAATATATTTTTTTTTGATAATAACTAAGACAAGACTGAAATAAATAAAACCCGAATGCGAAAAGCAATATAACTAATGTACAATATATAAACAGCCCCCGCTGTAAGTAACAACCTCGTCACGAGTAACCTCCAGTGACGGAAAGAAAAGTACAACGCCCGTAGGCAATATATACAAACCAAATGAAAAGGGTGAAGTGCCCGCAACACCATCCCTCAAAACTGAGAATCAGCTGACCCAATGGCCTGAAAATGAGACCTCCTAAGTCCAACCAACTCTCTGTGATTCCCGTAAGGAAACCACACAAAAAGCTATAGGCGGATCTACCCTGTCCCCTACGTAACAAATGAAGCAAGACTGTCAAAGCTAAAACTCTACTCCTACACTAATCCTAACTCGAGGAGCTCATACCAACACTCAAAACTATGTGCTAGCATGATCGTCGTCTGAATCAGAATCCAGAACGACCAAGTCTATCAACCCTATCCGTCCTCCCCTCGCTCCTGCAACGCTCTCCGATGCTGGACTCACGGGCTTAGGGCCCGAACCCTGATCATCAATGATCGCAACGGAGGGTGCACTAGACCCTGCCGAAGGCACTCCCACTGGAATCTCCTCTGAGGGATCCTCCTCCTCTGAAGATGACGGTGGCGGCGGTGCTCCTCCAAGACCTGGTCCACAGTGAACGCCCGGTGGCAAGTTGAAGCTGATAGAGCATCGCCTCAACACTCCTGACCTCAAGATTCCTCCACTATCCACGTGGTCCTCCATGATACGCCCCGAATACGTCGCTCGGTGGCTCGCGGGGTCAACCACCCACGACCCGGGGTCGTCCTGGTCGATCATCTCGTACCTAATCCCCCCCGAAGGGTGGACCATTGCGAACCAATCCGCAATGTTCATCTGACAAAAGGCGTTGTCCGCCAAAACACACACAGAAGACGCGAGGGTCAACTCTAAAGAACTATGTAGATAATAAACCCAATAGGTACAAATAATAGATAGCCACTTAGGCTTATAACTAGAGATATCATTCCTAGGGTTGCATGTTCCACAAAATCATAACGACAATAATAACAATTAGCATGTTCCAAGTAAGTTTATCAAATAGCAACCACACTCATCAACTAAGTCAGTATGCATGTTGCGTGATATGTATGCAGGTTAACCCAGTCAACCAATATGCAATCCGGAAACGGATGGACATCATCGGATCAGCCCTTCACCAGCCACGGTGGTGCCATTTCGGCCCGTGATGTCTCTTACTCCCACTGGGTAGTCAGATCAGCAGTAAACCCGTAGGCCTGCCATTTCGGTCTGCTACAAGAGACGTCTACAAACGCTCTTTCACGGCATTCCGGGTCTTATGACCATTTTGGAAACCGACGAGGTCCAGAGTACGTCCTGTGTTAATACCTCATTAATGTTGCATGTATGCAAAATGATTAGTCAAACAACGTCTCCGACCTCACTCGACACGTCGCCACGTGTTTTAGGGAAGTTAAAGTCTCTAAAAGCTTACCCTAAGGCAAAGTCGATTCTGCGACAAAAGACACACTTCACAACACACATCGCTGCTCCAACAGCACAAGAGTATCACATACTCGGAAACTAACGGTTCCCCGGACTTATCCCCAGGATAGCCCAACAACATCGCTGCTCCAACAGCACAACAACCAACGCTGCTCCAACAGCACAACAACCAACGCTGCTCCAACAGCACAATAACAACAGACTCAACACTTGGATCCGACGACACTTCTCGTTTTCCAAACTATGATTTTCATCCAAAGCCTCCTTTCGAGATTATTACCCTTACTTAAAGATTTAGAGGTTGTTTAATGTCTTATGAATTTTCTTTTCAAAATAATATTCTTTTTAGTCTTATCGCAATTCCTATAAGTTCTCGGGATCTTCGAATCCCCAAATGACTCCAGAGAATGTCTCGATCCATAAACCCTATACAAGGCCCGAACCTCGTTCGTCCTATCAAACTTTCTCAAAACTCTCAAAATAAAATCGGCATGACCTGCCCGCTATTCTCACCATTCAGAATCTCAGATTTTCAGTGTAAAGCATATTTAAATCATCACAATCAACAACATGTCATATATCAATAAATCGCATCATAAACACTTAGCACTTAGCATATAAAGCATGCACCACACATCCTAGATTACCCACATAGCACATAGCATGTAAGTCAATCTTCAAAAACATTCAGTAGATGAATCATCTACATTGTCAGCCGAAGCCTCAGAAAACATTTTCAATCACACACAATCTCAGTGCATAAACAGTAAACAATGTCGAAATATCGACCCTAAGCATTAACTAGAGATTCAGTGAGAAGCCCTCACCTGAAGGTTCTCCAGAATGATTGCCTAGAGCTTCCTCGTACTCAAAGTGTTGGTCCTCAAAGAAATCCTCAAAAGCACCTTTACAACAAAATCACAGAATACTATAAGAATCTATCGAAAACTAAGCTATCGATACTTACTAAGGTTACTCGAAGTAATCTATACTCTAAGGTACGATAATCTAGCGCGAAAGACAAGTTTTCGGAAAAAGGAAATTTCTTCCTCCCCCTTAATAGGGCTCGGCCACTTTGGCTAATTATGGGGCTCGATTTTTCTTCGATCAAACTTGGTTCCTATGCTTTCATAAGCCGTAACTAAGGGTATTCTGAACTCGGAAAAATTATCGGATCAAAAACTGTCGCAGGGGTATTTTGGTCATGATTTTTAACTTAGGATTTTCAAAACTGAAATCCCAAAAATAAAATTTTGCAGGGACGTCACCAACAACGTTTATGACAACTAATCCTACTAGCACTAAGCTAAGGCGATAGTTTACAGCCTAAAAGTCGGAACTTTACTCAAAAACTACATAAATGGGTATTTTAGGTTCAAATTGATTCCGACGGAATTCCGGCGACATAACGGAAAATCTAATCCGGCAGAAGTGATCTTGGGCATACATAGAAGAGGTTTAGAATCAGAAATGAAAGATTCAGGATAGTTTTGCAAAAACCCATAAACTATCCACTCAGAAAACTCTACAGAAAAGCTATGGAAAAAGCGATCGGAGGTAAGGATTAGCGACTATACCTCGAAGCCTTGAAGTAGCAACTGATTGATCGACGATCAAGCAAACGATGAAGAAAAACTCTTCTTCCTTCTTCCTTGTTCTTGGCCGCGGTTTAGAGGAGAGAAAATGGAGGAAAATTGTGTTTTTTCTTCCTTTATTTGCTATATATAGAAGGTGGAAATTCGCGGGAAAATGAAGTTTCGCGAATCCGATTTTTCCGGCGTCATTCTCCATGAATTGTTAGATAGGTTTTGGCAAAGGAATTCCTAAGCTAAGAAGATGTCTCCTTGTATTTTTGGCAACTAATACAAAGTCGGTGCAAAGTCGGTGTAAAACTATTTTACCCGATAAGTTGCTTTTTTCCTCGAATGTCGGAATAGAAAACTTCCTTCGGAAGAAAGATTGAAATCATCAAGAGAAATAGGTGTACGCGTGTAGAATATTCATTTGAAGCTCTGAATAGATAAAGTCTTCATTGTCGAGAAATTCTAGGGTTTTGAAATACCAGGGATTCGGTTTCGGCAAACTACCGATGATTGGAATCGGACGTTCGTAGATCCTAGAGTTTCGCCTCGAGACGATTGTGATATATGGAAAAAGAAAAGTTCTAACACTTCTCTGAAGATTTTTGGAATTAACTGCCAACGTGCCTAAAAGTGAAAATTAGCTATATACTAGGGTTTCTGACCTAGGTTTAAGCGTAAAACGTTCGTGCTATAACTTTTATCGATCTTAATGCAATCCTTGAACTTTTCCTGAACCTTCTCCTTCATAAATATATTTCATTTAATAAACTTTCGTTCAGGTTTTCCTTCACATTACATCAACCCTAAACGTGAATAAGAAGTTTATTCACTTAGCATAAGCTTAAAAACTTGGGCCTTACATTACTACCCTCCAAAAAGAAAGTTTCGACCTCGAAACTTAAGGGTTAGTAAATAGTTCTGGATATTGTTCTTGAATCTTTTCCTTCAGCTCCCATGTCGCATCACCAGTGTCTTTGTTCCAAATGACCTTCACTAACTCGATCTCTTTCCCTCTCAGCTGTTTTATCCTGGTGTCACCAATGCTAATTGGCGGTGTCTCGAAAGACAGATCATCCTTCAACTCAATGTCATCCAGCTCGATAACATGTGTCGGATCCGCAATATATTTCCTCAGTTGTGACACGTGGAATACATCATGAATGTTTGATAGAAATGGAGGTAGTGCAATCTGATAAGCGACTGGTCCAATTCGACGAGTGATCTGATAAGGTCCAATAAACTTGGGCGTAAGCTTCTTTGACTTGATTGCTCGACCAACTCCCGTCGTCTGAGTAACTCTCAGAAATACATGATCTCCTTCTTCGAACTCCAGAGTTCTGCGCCTCTGATCTGCATAACTCTTCTGTCTACTCTGAGAAGTCCTCATATTCTCTCTGATCTGCTTGATCTTCTCAGTGGTCTGTTGCATAAGTTCCGGTCCTACCAACAGATTTTCTCCGTTTTGGTACCAACACAAAGGTGTTCTACACTTGCGGCCATACAAAGCCTCATACGGTGCCATACCAATGCTCGTATGAAAACTGTTGTTGTATGTGAACTCAATCAATGGCAATATGGTATCCCAACTGCCCTTGTTGTCCAGAACGCAAGCGCGTAGCAAATCCTCCAACGACTGAATAGTTCTCAGTCTGTCCATCAGTCTGCGGATGATAAGCAGAACTTAGTCTCAGACTCGTTCCCAAAGCTTCTTGAAGAGCTCCCCAAAAATGTGATGTAAACTTCGGGTCTCGATCGGATACAATACTTGTCGGTACTCCGTGAAGTCGTACAATCTCCGCTATATATATCTCTGATAGTTTCTCCACGTTGTACGTAGTCCTCACCGGTACGAAATGAGCCGACTTAGTCAGTCGATCTACGATTACCCAAATAGAGTCGTATCCCTTCTGAGTTCTTGGCAAAGCCACGACGAAATCCATCGATATGCTATCCCATTTCCATTCTGGCACGTCCAAGCTTTGTAGCATACCTGAAGACTTCTGATGCTCCACCTTCGCCTTCTGACATGTCAGACATGCAGCTACATACTCAGCCACTTGTCTTTTCATTCCTGGCCACCAAAAATTCACCTTCAAGTCCTGGTACATCTTCTTCATTCCAGGATGAATGCTTAACTTGCTCTTGTGACCTTCATCCATAATCAATCTTCTCAAGTCAGGGTTGTTAGGTACACAAACCCTATCCTTGCACCGTAGGATATTGTCACTTCCTACCTTGAATTCTGGGTCTTTACCTTGACTTACCAAATTCCTTTTCCCGAGCAGAAACTCATCTTGTAACTGTTGGTCTCGGATTTCTTCCATCAACCCATTGGTAATTCTGATCATCCCGAACTTCAGTTCTCCCTCGGATAATTTCACATCCAAGCTCAAATCTCGAAATTGCTCTAACAGCTGCAGCTCCTTCACCATCATCGACGAGATGTGCATCTTCCTGCTCAAGGCATCAGAAACAACATTCGCCTTTCCAGGATGATATTGCAGAGTGAACTCGTAATCTTTGAGAAATTCCATCCATCGACGCTGTCTCATGTTCAGCTCCTTCTGCTCAAACAAGTACTTCAAGCTCTTATGATCACTGAATATGGTGAAATTGCATCCATATAAGTGATGTCTCCAAATCTTCAGCGCAAATACGATTGCAGCTAGTTCCAAGTCATGAGTCGGATAATTCTTCTCATGCACCTTCAGTTGTCTTGAAGCATAAGCAACCACCTTCCGATGTTGCATCAGCACACAACCCAAACCTTGATGCGAAGCATCACAGTATACCTCATAAGGTTCCTCCGGTTGCGGTAAGACGAGTACAGGTGACGTCGTCAACCGTTCCTTCATCGTCTGAAAACTAGTTTCGCACGCTTCAGTCCATGCAAAAGGTTGGTCCTTCCTCGTCAGTTGAGTCAAAGGTCCAACTATCTTCGCGAAATTCTCGATGAAACGACGATAGTATCCCGCCAAACCGACAAAACTTCTGATCTCAGTCACTGTCTTTGGCAGTTCCCATGACAATACGGTCTCTACCTTTGCTGGGTCCACAGTTATTCCCTCCTTCGAGATCACATGGCCTAAGAATGTTACCTCTTCGAGCCAAAATTCGCACTTGGAAGGATTGGCATACAACTCCTTCTCCCTCAGCACTTGTAAAACTTGTCGCAAGTGCTCCTCGTGGTCTTCGGCATTCTTCGAGTAGATTAAGATATCGTCGATAAACACCACGACGAATCGATCCAAGAACGTATGAAAAGTCATATTCATGTAAGCCATGAATATTGCAGGTGCGTTCGTTACCCCAAATGGCATCACTAAGTACTCATAGTGTCCATAACGGGTTCTGAATGCCGTCTTCTGAATATCCTCGGTCTTGACCCTGATTTGATGATAACCCGACTTCAGGTCGATCTTCGAGAATATTGTAGCTCCTCGCAGTTGATCCATCAAATCATCAATCCTAGGTAACGGATACCTATTCTTGACGGTTACCTTGTTCAATTGTCGGTAGTCGACACATAATCTCGACTTCCCGTCCTTCTTCTTCACCAATAAGACTGGCGCTCCCCAAGGTGAAACGCTTGGTCGTATGAATCCCTTCGACAGAAGATCTTCGAGTTGGGACTTCAATTCCACTAGCTCCGCAGGTGCCATACGATATGGTGCAATCGAAATCGGCCCTGTTCCCGGTACGATGTCTATAACAAACTCAATGTCGCGCACAGGCGGCAATCCAGGTACATTGCCAGGAAAAACATCCGTGAATTCTTTCACCACTGGAATACTGCCAACTTCTGGGTTCCCTTTGCTCTCCAAGCTTAGCAAAACAGAATACTCCTGAGATCCCTCGTTCAAAGCGACGCTGATGTGATTGGCAGACAGATACTCGGAAAGATCCGAATCAGGGAATACCACTCTCTTTCGGTTGCAGTCCAAAAGACAATGATAGCGGGACAACCAATCCATTCCTAGGATAACATCTAGGTTCTTAAGAGTTAGGCATACTAGGTTAGCATGGTAGATCCTATTGTTGTATGTTATCGGACAATACATGCATGCTGAATTAGCAAGTAGAGTCTTGGCAGGAGTAGCAACTATCAGATCGAAGCTCAAAGCAGTAATAGGAAGTCTTAATCTGATTGCACAATCTCTAGAGATAAAGGAATGCGTTGCTCTGGAATCAAAAAGTACGGATAGAAGATTACCGTCAATCCCGCAGTCGCCTCTAATCAGTCCATCTACCCCCTCAGCATCTTCACCATCCATGGTGTAGACTCTCGCCTTTGCAGCAGGACGCTTTCCTTGAGCAGTGTTGACGGTTGGCTCCGCCTTTGGTAGCCTGCACTGTGCAGCAGTGTGCCCCAACTTGTTGCAATTGAAGCATTGAGGCCTCGTGTCGGAACAAGCACGAGCAAAGTGCCCCGGCTTCCCACACTTGAAGCACGTCAGTTCCCTGTTCTGAGTCTGACCTCCAGAACCTCCAGCAGCACCCACCATGGGCCGGTAAGATCCTGATGCAAACCCTCTACCAGCAGGACGCTGATACGGCCTCCTGTTCTGAAACCTTCCCTTGTTCTGATTATTCTGAGAGCCCGACCTCATCGGCCCTCCAGTTCCAGCCCGGTTCAACCTCCGGTTCTTCATTAGCTCCACTTCAGTGGCTTTCTCCACCACTGATTGGAATCGCATGATTCCCAGTGGCCTCACTGAGTCCTCAATATCCGGCCTAAGTCCATTCACGAAGCGCTTGCACATGTAGCGCTCGTCAACATGATCATTAAAGAATTGGAAATGCTTCGCCAAAGACTCCAGCTTCGAAGCAAATTCCGGTACAGACATACCTCCCTGACGGAGTGTCAAAAACTGCGCCTCCCTCTCATCCCGGGCACTTGTCGGAAAATACTTTTCCAAGAATGCGGTCCGGAACGAGTTCCAGTTAATTTCTTCATGGTTGGCTTCCATGATTCCCCTGGTGCCCTTCCACCAGTATTCAGCATCTCCTAGCAGAAGATAAGTCGCCATGCCCACCTTGGCACCCTCAACAGTTTGCAGTACGCTGAATATCTTCTCTATCTCCTGAATCCAGAGATCCGCTGCATCTGGATCAGTACCACCAGAGAACTTTGGTGGGTTTTGCCTCCTGAAGTCATTGAGGCCTTTGTTCTGGTCCAGAGTTATTTCCCTCTGACGTTGATGCTGTTCACGTGCTTCTTCAGTAGCACGCCTCATGGCATTATCATTTGCCTGTGCCGTTACCGCTTGGGCCTGCGCTGTTACCGCTTGGGCCATAGTGGCCATCATCTCAGCTAGCTGATTAGTATTCACCATGTTCTGTTAAGTTAAACAAACAGTTAGTACTCATCATAAGATAGCATCTAGTATAACTATACAATATGATTAAGCAATAACTTCAATCAATTTTTAAGCGAAAAATCGCTTGCAGACAATTAATTTTCACTCTTTGTAGAGTCACACAACCTAGCACAGAAGACCTATTCCCCAACAACTCCCGAAAGACTCGACCGTGCTCTGATACCACAATGTAACACCCCGATTTCGGTAGCGTCACTTTAGTAACCAAAAGTAAACTTAATGCGGAAAAACGTGAATATATTTTTTTTTGATAATAACTAAGACAAGACTGAAATAAATAAAACCCGAATGCGAAAAGCAATATAACTAATGTACAATATATAAACAGCCCCCGCTGTAAGTAACAACCTCGTCACGAGTAACCTCCAGTGACGGAAAGAAAAGTACAACGCCCGTAGGCAATATATACAAACCAAATGAAAAGGGTGAAGTGCCCGCAACACCATCCCTCAAAACTGAGAATCAGCTGACCCAATGGCCTGAAAATGAGACCTCCTAAGTCCAACCAACTCTCTGTGATTCCCGTAAGGAAACCACACAAAAAGCTATAGGCGGATCTACCCTGTCCCCTACGTAACAAATGAAGCAAGACTGTCAGAGCTAAAACTCTACTCCTACACTAATCCTAACTCGAGGAGCTCATACCAACACTCAAAACTATGTGCTAGCATGATCGTCGTCTGAATCAGAATCCAGAACGACCAAGTCTATCAACCCTATCCGTCCTCCCCTCGCTCCTGCAACGCTCTCCGATGCTGGACTCACGGGCTTAGGGCCCGAACCCTGATCATCAATGATCGCAACGGAGGGTGCACTAGACCCTGCCGAAGGCACTCCCACTGGAATCTCCTCTGAGGGATCCTCCTCCTCTGAAGATGACGGTGGCGGCGGTGCTCCTCCAAGACCTGGTCCACAGTGAACGCCCGGTGGCAAGTTGAAGCTGATAGAGCATCGCCTCAACACTCCTGACCTCAAGAGTCCTCCACTATCCACGTGGTCCTCCATGATACGCCCCGAATACGTCGCTCGGTGGCTCGCGGGGTCAACCACCCACGACCCGGGGTCGTCCTGGTCGATCATCTCGTACCTAATCCCCCCCGAAGGGTGGACCATTGCGAACCAATCCGCAATGTTCATCTGACAAAAGGCGTTGTCCGCCAAAACACACACAGAAGACGCGAGGGTCAACTCTAAAGATCTATGTAGATAATAAACCCAATAGGTACAAATAATAGATAGCCACTTAGGCTTATAACTAGAGATATCATTCCTAGGGTTGCATGTTCCACAAAATCATAACGACAATAATAACAATTAGCATGTTCCAAGTAAGTTTATCAAATAGCAACCACACTCATCAACTAAGTCAGTATGCATGTTGCGTGATATGTATGCAGGTTAACCCAGTCAACCAATATGCAATCCGGAAACGGATGGACATCATCGGATCAGCCCTTCACCAGCCACGGTGGTGCCATTTCGGCCCGTGATGTCTCTTACTCCCACTGGGTAGTCAGATCAGCAGTAAACCCGTAGGCCTGCCATTTCGGTCTGCTACAAGAGACGTCTACAAACGCTCTTTCACGGCATTCCGGGTCTTATGACCATTTTGGAAACCGACGAGGTCCAGAGTACGTCCTGTGTTAATACCTCATTAATGTTGCATGTATGCAAAATGATTAGTCAAACAACGTCTCCGACCTCACTCGACACGTCGCCACGTGTTCTAGGGAAGTTAAAGTCTCTAAAAGCTTACCCTAAGGCAAAGTCGATTCTGCGACAAAAGACACACTTCACAACACACATCGCTGCTCCAACAGCACAAGAGTATCACATACTCGGAAACTAACGGTTCCCCGGACTTATCCCCAGGATAGCCCAACAACATCGCTGCTCCAACAGCACAACAACCAACGCTGCTCCAACAGCACAATAACAACAGACTCAACACTTGGATCCGACGACACTTCTCGTTTTCCAAACTATGATTTTCATCCAAAGCCTCCTTTCGAGATTATTACCCTTACTTAAAGATTTAGAGGTTGTTTAATGTCTTATGAATTTTCTTTTCAAAATAATATCCTTTTTAGTCTTATCGCAATTCCTATAAGTTCTCGGGATCTTCGAATCCCCAAATGACTCCAGAGAATGTCTCGATCCATAAACCCTATACAAGGCCCGAACCTCGTTCGTCCTATCAAAATTTCTCAAAACTCTCAAAATAAAATCGGCATGACCTGCCCGCTATTCTCACCATTCAGAATCTCAGATTTTCAGTGTAAAGCATATTTAAATCATCACAATCAACAACATGTCATATATCAATAAATCGCATCATAAACACTTAGCACTTAGCATATAAAGCATGCACCACACATCCTAGATTACCCACATAGCACATAGCATGTAAGTCAATCTTCAAAAACATTCAGTAGATGAATCATCTACATTGTCAGCCGAAGCCTCAGAAAACATTTTCAATCACACACAATCTCAGTGCATAAACAGTAAACAATGTCGAAATATCGACCCTAAGCATTAACTAGAGATTCAGTGAGAAGCCCTCACCTGAAGGTTCTCCAGAATGATTGCCTAGAGCTTCCTCGTACTCAAAGTGTTGGTCCTCAGAGAAATCCTCAAAAGCACCTTTACAACAAAATCACAGAATACTATAAGAATCTATCGAAAACTAAGCTATCGATACTTACTAAGGTTACTCGAAGTAATCTATATTCTAAGGTACGATAATCTAGCGCGAAAGACAAGTTTTCGGAAAAAGGAAATTTCTTCCTCCCCCTTAATAGGGCTCGGCCACTTTGGCTAATTATGGGGCTCGATTTTTCTTCGATCAAACTTGGTTCCTATGCTTTCATAAGCCGTAACTAAGGGTATTCTGAACTCGGAAAAATTATCGGATCAAAAACTGTCGCAGGGGTATTTTGGTCATGATTTTTAACTTAGGATTTTCAAAACTGAAATCCCAAAAATAAAATTTTGCAGGGACGTCACCAACGACGTTTATGACAACTAATCCTACTAGCACTAAGCTAAGGCGATAGTTTACAGCCTAAAAGTCGGAACTTTACTCAAAAACTACATAAATGGGTATTTTAGGTTCAAATTGATTCCGACGGAATTCCGGCGACATAACGGAAAATCTAATCCGGCAGAAGTGATCTTGGGCATACATAGAAGAGGTTTAGAATCAGAAATGAAAGATTCAGGATAGTTTTGCAAAAACCCATAAACTATCCACTCAGAAAACTCTACAGAAAAGCTATGGAAAAAGCGATCGGAGGTAAGGATTAGCGACTATACCTCGAAGCCTTGAAGTAGCAACTGATTGATCGACGATCAAGCAAACGATGAAGAAAAACTCTTCTTCCTTCTTCCTTGTTCTTGGCCGCGGTTTAGAGGAGAGAAAATGGAGGAAAATTGTGTTTTTTCTTCCTTTATTTGCTATATATAGAAGGTGGAAATTCGCGGGAAAATGAAAGTTTCGCGAATCCGATTTTTCCGGCGTCATTCTCCATGAATTGTTAGATAGGTTTTGGCAAAGGAATTCCTAAGCTAAGAAGATGTCTCCTTGTATTTTTGGCAACTAATACAAAGTCGGTGCAAAGTCGGTGTAAAACTATTTTACCCGATAAGTTGCTTTTTGCCTCGAATGTCGGAATAGAAAACTTCCTTCGGAAGAAAGATTGAAATCATCAAGAGAAATAGGTGTACGCGTGTAGAATATTCATTTGAAGCTCTGAATAGATAAAGTCTTCATTGTCGAGAAATTCTAGGGTTTTGAAATACCAGGCCTGTGACGCCCTGAGCTGAGAAGGACGAGGATTGATCGCCTTCTATGTGGAGGGACGCACCACACCCGAACAAGAGGTATTCCGAGACTGTGTAGGGATGGACTATACAGTTGAGGAGGGCATAAAAGATTTGATTGGTACTACTCATAACAACATGTTGCAACTTCTTTTCGGGAGCCCAACTGATAAGAACTCCATGGTTAAGTGTGCTTGCCTTGGAGCAATATCGTGATGGGTGACCTCCTGGGAAGTTTTCCCGGGAAGTGCGCGAGTGAGGACAAAGCGCACTGAAAAGACTCGTGTTGTTACCGTGAGGCCAGTCGTCAAGTCGGGATGTTACAAGTGGTATCAGAGCCAACCTCTCCCAGTACGGTGTGGTTCGAGGACGAACCAAGCGGAAGTTGGTGGGCCTGTGACGCCCTGAGCTGAGAAGGACGAGGATTGATCGCCTTCTATGTGGAGGGACGCACCACACCCGAACAAGAGGTATTCCGAGACTGTGTAGGGATGGACTATACAGTTGAGGAGGGCATAAAAGATTTGATTGGTACTACTCATAACAACAAGTTGCAACTTCTTTTCGGGAGCCCAACTGATAAGAACTCCATGGTTAAGTGTGCTTGCCTTGGAGCAATATCGTGATGGGTGACCTCCTGGGAAGTTTTCCCGGGAAGTGCGCGAGTGAGGACAAAGCGCACTGAAAAGACTCGTGTTGTTACCGTGAGGCCAGTCGTCAAGTCGGGATGTTACATCGGATCCCAGGTATAGTGGCCCAATGGATTTCAACACATTGGAGCAAGGTATTGTTGATTTGAGCCTAAGGCATGATGCCGGAATTCATCCAGAGTAAGATGATGGGAGGGACAATCATGGCCCCATGGAGTGATTTGTGTTGAGGTACTTCTACCCTTAGATAGGTCATGCATCTTTATCATATTTTCCATTTGTAGTTCTTGTTTTTCTTTAGCTTATGCATTATGTAGTTAGTTTTGTTTTTTTTTTGGTCTATTGCTTCCCCATACTCACATGTTGTTGCCCGCAAGTTTTGCTCTTATACTTGTGCTGGTTTTGAAATTGTTTTTGTGGATACTTATGTTGTTTTTGAGGATGAGTGATTGCATGCTTGGGAAAGAGAGGAGGAGACTTCGGTCTTCTGAGTGTTTCTTGAGAATAGGTCGGTGTGAGTCCATTAAGGGTCTATCTTTGACGCTTCACCATAAAAATTCCCTGGACGATCCTGACTCACTTGTGCTTCTTGGTTCTGCGTTGATTTCACTCATTGCATGTTTTGTGATACTTTCCTTATTCTTGAGACTTTTAGGGTTTTGAGCTTTTGAGTTTATTGGCTTGTACAATTCCCTTAGTTGTCCCATTTGAGCCTTATTGGAGATTTTGTTGTTGGCAAATAATTGGGATGGATGTTTGGTTGGAATTGTGGGGGGTGTTGGTCCTTGAATTGTTGTGGAGCTGAATAAATTATGAAATAGTCTTTTTCCCCAAATGAAAAATTAAAAAATAGAAAAAGAAAGGAAAAACTCCTGATCAAATTGGAGTTGCAAAAAGAAAAAAAAAAAAGAAAGAAAAAGAAAGTTGATAAAGGGGCAAGAGACTTGTGCTTAATAGTTTGTTGTTAAAAGCTACGGGGTACTTAATTTGGATCACACTCATTATGCTTTGAAAGCCTAGTCATCCTTATGGACCAACCACCGTCATGTTGAACCAAGCCAACATTTTAACCCTTTTTAAAGTCTCTTTGAATTTGTGCATGTTTGATCTCTGTTGCTTTTGAGTGAATGATACCCAGAACCTATGATCTCGGTGCACTTGTTGGACAATCTGCAAGTGCACAGATATCTCCGGGTTTTTAATATCGAATCCATAGGGACCGTGAGTGAGAATTATGGTTTAAGCTTGAAGCTTGTGAGTTTTGAAAGCAATAAAATTTCAAATTTTGATTTGGTTGATTGTGATAAAAGGGTTTGCAAAATAAGCAAAAGTAAAGAGTTAAAATTATCAATTGATATAAATGCCTTAGGTTATTTATCATCCAATCAACTCTAGTCAACCTACCCTATGCATATGAAAAACCTTGATTCAATCCCTTGTTGTTCTAGCCTAGATACTCACTTATTGATTCCTGACATAAGCAATTCTCCCATACAAAAAGCTAAGCCCAATTCCTTGTGTACTTAGTCATTTATATGAGGTTTTAGATCATGCAAATTCAGGCCAACAAAACCCAACCCTTACTCTATTCCTAGTAGAAAGCATAGAAGGATCAATCAAAACTACAAATTTCCTGTATTTATCTTTTCCTTTTCATTTTATTGCCTTTACCTTTCAGCCTTTAAGTTTCATTTATAGTATTTCAAGCACTTATCTTTCAAGCACTATATTTATTCAGATTAATGCCCTTTATTATAGTCGATTTAAGCATTTCTTTATCTATTTGGTCTAGCTTTAGTTAATAGTCATCTTGTCCATACAAATTCTTCACTATCGATCTCTAAGAGATTTTTGGAGTATCTTATTAACTTGCATTGAGGAACAGACTTCCTTCCTAGAGTAATCGCTTGATTAAGGAATCGCAACTGTAAGATTGGATACGCTCACCACAAATTGTGTGAGGTAGACAATGTTATTTATAATAGAAAAGTACAGAATATGCTAAGGAATGTTCTGAGGCATATTACAAAATATAACAAATAATAATAAATGAATATCCTGTAGGATATTATGTCTATTTATCTCTAACACCCCCCCCCCTCAAGCTTAGCGTTGGATTAAGACCAACTCGAAGCTTGGATCGAAAAATCTCAAACAACGGACGAGGCAATGCCTTACTGAAAATATCAGCAAGCTGGAGAGAAGTAGGCACATGACAAACACTACTGGAGGCGCGAAGCACGAGAAGGCTTTGTCGGTGGCAGAAAAGCTTGGTGACTGGATAGGAGACAAGCCGACAAAGAGGCTGGCGCGTGGAAAGCTGCACAGCGGCGCGGGAAACAAAATCTGGCGCACAAAACACAAGAAAGCAAAGCAGCAGTAGGAAGGAAGAAAGTTGGCGGCACAGGAGGGTTTGGAGGCTAGGGTTTCAACCTAAAACCTGATACCATGTAAGATTGGATACTCTCACTACAAATTGTGTGTGACGTAGACAATGTTATTTATAATAGAAAAGTACAGAATATGCTAAGGAATATTCTGAGACATATTAAAAAATATAACAAATAATAATAAAGGAATATCCTGTAGGATATTATGTCTATTTATCTCTAACAGCTATGTTGGTTTCCCAGCCAACCGAAACGGCTACCTAGTCCCAAAAAAGTATGTTTGCAGAACCGGAGCGGTCATTAAACCGGTTGAGGAACCAGTTCAAGGTTCACTGGTCAGGCCGTGGTCATACCGAGGTCAAACCGGTGATAGTAAATAATAAAGAAAAAAAAGGAAGGAAAAAAAGCCCCAACAAACAGAAACATTCAAGAATGAAGAGGGTCAGGTAAGAAAAAAGGAATGAAGATGGTAGTTTTTTAAAAGAAAAATGATGACCCGAGGTTTATTCTATCTTTGTCGAGCCCTTTTTCTTTCTTTCTTTCTTTTTCCTTTTGAGTCCTTTATTGAGTTTTTAGTCAAGTTAAGTCCCTTTTTAGTTCATATTTGCATCTGCATTAGTTTAGGTATTTTTAATCCATTTATTTAGTCTTCTTATTAGTTCTTATTACTTTTAGTTTGAGGTTAATTCTTATGGTCAGATTTGAACTGAAATTTTGTTAGATTATGAGTGTTGATGAGCTTTTGGGGGTTTTATTTGATGAATTGAATGGATGATTTCTGAATTATTGTGATTAAATGAGTGGATCCATGAGTTACATTGGTGGAATGATGGTTTGTTAAGATTCCTTGAAGGTTTCAGGTGTTTTTGATGGCTAATGAAGTTGATTGAAGACCAAGTAATGAGCCATGATGATAGTTGAAGAAGGAGTTACAAAATTTGGAGAAGAATCTGATGAGCCACGCATGTGCGCCACCAGTGCAACGCACATGCGTGGCTGTTCTGTGAACGAAGGGGAGGATTTGCTGAAGCCCACGCATGTGCACCCCTCAGGCCACGCACATGCGTGGTGGTTCTGATGAAAAAAATTAAGGAACGTGAAGGCCACGCATGTGCGCCGTTTTGGCCACGCACATACGTGGTAAGCAGACCTGGGAGCTGATTTTTGACAGATCATCCACGCATGTGCGTGGAGGAGGCCACGCACATGCGTGGTGGGCCGCTGGAAAGTCTATAAATTAGGATTTTGTGGTTTCTTTTAGGTATCTTGGTACTTTTCTGAGCAAAACTTTAGTTCTAGTTTCTTGGAGCTTGTGAGAGGCTTCTTGGTACTCTTATTTCAGGTTTTTGTTCTTATAATTTGCATTATGAATTTCATAGCCATGCTTGGCTAGTTTCTCTTTGTACTTTGGGTGAAGTGAACCTTAGTTCTGATTATGGTTTAAACTTCTTATTTTCTTATATGAATAAAGTTTCTTTTCCATGTATCTTTTCTCTGAATCATATTCTCTTGAGTGCCACACAAGTGTCTTGCTTTCTTCTTGCACAACGGAAGTTGGTGAGGATTAAGGGACTTGGGATTAGATTGATTTGTTTGCTATCACTTAGGAATAAGGGTAGAAACTTATTGTGTTGGCCTGAACTTATAAACTTCATTCTTCAATTGAATTGACTAGGCACTAAGACATTAGGTTTGGCAAATGAAATTGAATGATTTACTTGATTAAGGAATTAACAAGTAGAGATAGAGGCTATAACATCATGGATAAGGATTCTGAAACTTCATATCAGAATTTGATTTGAGAACCATAATTGGACTAAGTGGAGCTTTGTCCAGGGTACTTCTTTATCTGAATTATAATTCTTGCTCTTCATCACAAGTGTGTTAAACACAACAAACCCTCAAACTTATATTGCTTTCTTTTTCACATTCTGAACACAAAACTCTTAGAAGCAATTGATGAACAACTATCCCTGTGGTTCGACAATCTTTTGTATTACTTCGATCAATTCGTATATTTGCGGAATTGCTATCAAAAAACAAAACAGAGAGCGCGATTAAAAAAAAAAGGCTTTTTGTAGTCAGTGGTAAGCCTAATTGGCTAATCCCTTCACAAACATAATATGTGTTGTGCCATCAGCCACCAAGAAGGGGGCTTGGATTTGGTACCCAAGGAATTAGAAATGCCACCCATATTTTTTTAAAAATGCCAGATGTACCCTTCAGAACACATAAGTCCGTAACATTTCAGAATCCTAAGTCTCGAATCATACCTTCTGCATCTTAGATTCTGAAGATCTTCGGAATATTATGTCCCAAACCAATGTCGCACCCTGCCACCTCTTATGCACCATTACTCCTCAACCACCAACCCAATCACCATTACCCCTCCACCACCAACCCCATCACCAGCCCCCCATTACTCTCATCTGATTCCCATTACTCCTCCACCGCCACTCTTCTTCTTCCTCTGCGTTTCTTCTTCCGCCCCCACCACCATCTCCTTCCAAGTTCCATCTCCCACCACCCTCAACCACCATCTCCTTCCAAGTTCCACCTTGGCACCAAGTTCCGTCTTTTGTTGCTGGTAAGTTTGATTTCACCCCGCTTCATATCCTGTGTACATATACATTGTAGATATATTGTTGTTGGAAGTCTTTTTTTGCACCACCATTGTATGCTGATGATCTCGAGCTTGTTTTGGATATATTACATCCTAAGTAATCTTGAAAGTAGTTTTCCGAAGTAGTTCGGAATTGCTATGTCCGAAGCAATCCGGAACTATATATTTCGAAAGCTTTAACCAGTGGCAGTTTGTTATATGCAGGATGTATGACAAAACCCTACCTATATGACAAAGATTTACTGCTTCAAGCCGCATGCGATGCTGTAAATGTTGATCCTAGCATATCACTTCGTGGGTGCCCCTTGTATATATTGTGGACGCCACACATTTATTTGCAACTGATTAGGTATTCATTGAATAATTAGTGTTGGAACATACTACTTTGTATTTGGATAATGATGTGATGAACATTGAATAATTAGTGATGGTTGATAGGATGTTTGTTTCTAAAGCGATATGTTATCATTGAACAGATATTTGATACCCGTGATGAGCTTATTGAATGGGCTCGAAATGTTGGGAAGGAGAATGAATATGTTGTTGTGATCGCAAGGTCTGACAAGGCAAGAAATGGAGGAAATATATTGTAAGATCAAGTTTTGATCTAGTAGTACAACTCTATGTTTTGATGATTACAAGTTAACCTTTTGATATGAACAATTATGGTACTCTAACGTGTTTTCTGAGTGTGCTCTCAACAGGTTCTGACCTTGTCACAAACTCACACAAATCAGAAGCACTGTGCTTAAAGAGTGATCCTAGCAACGCTTTCGCATTCTCCATGTTCAGTCTGAACAGTGGAAAAGCTTCAGAAGATCTGAAGTTAATCAAGCTCTGATAAGGACTCAGCTCACTTGAAGCTCTGATGATCCAGACGTTCTGACAACCCAGATACTCTGAAGGCTCAGCAGTTCTGATGGTGTAGAAGACTCTAAAGATCCAGAAGTTGAAGAGTGAAGACTCTGAAGTCCAAAAGCAACTGGCTCTGAAGACCATGTACTGATCCTCTGAAGTGAAGATCAGAAGGTACAGCGGTCAGAGGATCCAAGCTTCCTTCTGACTCTGATCAACCAGCTTCACAAGTTCCAACACGAAGCGCTCCTCTGATCAGAAGTCAAACGAGGTTAAAGGTCAAGTCACTATCCAAAGTACAAAAGCAAATGTACTATCCTGACAACCTAACCTACATTCTCAGCCACAGCAGAAGCTGGAATTTTCAGAACTTCCTCCAACGGTAGCATTCCCATGCAACGTTCAAACCCTAATCCTTGGAGTATAAATAGAGGCTGAAGATTGAAAGAAGCGGCTAGAAGAACTTACACACGCGCAAGCAATATTCAAACCTTCTAAGCTTTCTTTCATCTTGAATTTCATTGTGTTTACTATAAGCTTTTTAGAACCAATCTTTTTGTAAACAAGAACTTCAAATTGTAAGATCAAGTTTTGATCTAGTAGTACAACTCTATGTTTTGATGATTACAAGTTAACCTTTTGATATGAACAATTATGGTACTCTAACGTGTTTTTCTGAGTGTGCTATTTACAGGCTCTGACCTCAACTCAATCCCACACAAATCAGAAGCACTGTGCATAAAGAGTGACCCAAGCAACGCTTTCGCATTGACCATGTTCTATATGAACAGTGGAAAAGCTTCAGAAGTTCTGAAGCTACACAAACTCTGATGTGGACTCAGTCACTAGAAGCTCTGTAGATCCAGAAGTTCTGATAACCAAGAAACACTGAAGGTTCAGATGTTCTGATGGTGTAGAAGACTCTAAAG